>NC_056735.1:619295118-619442618 GCF_019279795.1 Protopterus annectens | reverse complement strand
TTAAGGTTTTCACCATTAATGCCCAGAGCCTTAACAACAAAACTCACCATTTACAATCTTGGATTAATCACAACCAACCTGACATCTTAGCCATCTCTGAAACCTGGCTCATACCCCACATTACTGACTCTGAAATCTTACCTCCAGGTTTCCATATCCTCAGAAGTGACCGAATAAATAAAAAAGGAGGAGGCTCTGCACTAATCTACTCTAACCTTCTCTCTCTCATCCCTCTTCAAATCCCAACCCCTCAATTCAAAAATTCTGAAATAACAGCAGGTGTCCTCCGCTTAAACAAACACAAAAATATCTGCATAATTTCCTTATATATCTCCCCAGGCGATAACATCTCCACCCTTGAGAACATTCTTCACTGGGCCTCAACTGCAATAAAATACGAAACCTATATTCTAGGCGACGTCAATATTGACTGGAATAAAATCAATACACCACCCCCCCAACCATTAACCTTTACAACTTCACCCAAGTAATCCACTCTACAACTCATCCTAACAAAAACCACCCCACTGGGTCCATCATAGACTGGATTCTTGTCTCCTATCCAAATAAAATCATTCTCTCTGGCACTATCCCTGACACCTTCAGCGACCATCTCCCTGCCTTTATTCATCACTCAAGTAACTCAACCCAATACCAACATCAATACATTCAAACTCGTAACCTTAGCAACTTCAACTGCTCAATCTTCACAAACACTTTTAAACAAATTAACTGGCAAACCCTCAACACTCTCCCCCTTGACAATGCTGTACAGCACTTTAACTCTATCTTCCTAGATACTCTTAACTCCCTAGCTCCTCTAAGAAACAAATGAATCAAAGCCAATTCTGCTCCTTGGCTGACCAAAGAAACTAAACAAATCATGCCACAGATACAAATCTTGGAAGCTTTATTAGAAAAACAAACTATCTTCCGCCTTCCTCCAATACTCCCAACTCCGCAACCAAGTAAAGAAATTAATCACGCTGGACAAAAAAAAACTACTATAGTAAACTCCAGTCCAACAATAATATCAACCCAAAACAATTCTGGAAATCTGTTAACTCCCTTCTCCACACTGGGACAAAGAATAATCCCTGTCCTGACCCTAGTTTAACTGACAAGGAGCTTAGCTCTCACTTCAACACTTTCTTTACAGAATCCATAGCTAAGCTAACCAAAACATTCCCAAACAATAATCCACCCAACTCCCTCTACTCAACTGCTAACAACCCTAACAACTGTCCTATCAACTTCCAATTCAAACCAGTGTCCACCATTTTTATAAAAAAGCTACTATAAAAACTAAAGCCATGCTCTAATGCCCCTGACAACATACCTTCCTCCTTCCTCAAATGTGCAGCCAAAGGTATTGCCCTCCCAATTAGCATTCTGATTAACAGATCCTTGAAAGAGTCTTACGTTCCCAAACTTTGGTGCTCTGCCTACATTCTACCTCTTCACAAAGGAGGCAAAATCACCACTATTTCTAATTTCCATCCCATTGCCATTCTCTCCCCAATATCTAAAATTCTAGAAAAATGTGTCCACCACCAACTATTGCCCTACTTAACTCAGAATCATCTACTAACTCCCACCAAGCACGACTTCCGTTCTGGTCACAGCACCATAACTGCCTTACTATCCTTCCTAGAAACAGTCAATCAAGCCCGAGATGCCGGGCTTCTTGTATCCACAGTACTGTTAGATCTATCAAAAGCCTTCAACACCATCTCCCATACACACCTTCTCTCTCATCTCACCAACCTTAATCTCTGTCCTGGTTCTCCAGTTACCTATCTGACAGATCTCAAGCTGTCAGAAGGAAGAACTCTACCTCTTCCTTTTTGCCTACACCTACCGGCGTTCCTCAGGGGTCCATCCTCAGACCCATGCTTTTCAACATCTTTATAAATAACCTTCACCCTGCCATCCCCGACACTACAGTCATCTAATATGCCGACTACTCTACCCTAGTTTGTACCACCTCTAACGTTCCCGAACTACTGACCAAAACACAAATAGCTTTCTCCACTACAGAGAACTGGATGCACCAAAACCATCTCACCCTCAACTCCAATAAATCTAAAATACTAATTTTCCTCCCCAACAAGGTGACCTCCTGTGACAAAAACGCTTTCAAGATCCTAAGCCAAACCAACACTGCTATTGAAGTGGTCCCTTCTGCAAAACTCCTAGGCATCACCATAGATGAACACCTTAAATTCGATCTTCACATACACCAAAACATAAAGAAAACCCACCAAAAGTTAGGTATGCTCTATAGGAATAATCAATTTCTTTCAAACTTCTCTAGGCTGACCCTAGCAATTACCTACCTCCTACCCTCCCTACTATATAGAGCCCCCCTTCTAACTAATCTGTCTGCTTCCAACTCCTCAAAACTTGAAGTTTGCTATAATAAGATCTCTAAATTTGCCACTAAATCTAAACCCTCAACACACCACTGCCTTACCCTATAATCTCTAAACTGGTTAGAACTCCCTAACCATCTAGACTATCTCCAACTAACCACCGCTCACAAATTAATATTCTACCCAAATAAATGCCCAGCCTTAAACAACATCCTTCCCCCATACATCCCAAACAGATCTCTGCAATCTGAACACCAAAACCTAATCTCCATCCACAAACCTAAACGTCCCGCTGGACAGCTTCTACTCTCCTTCTCTCTAGGTAAAAAATGGAACTCCCTCCCACCATCTCTTAGGACTATACCTAATGCCGAATCCTTCAAGACCCAACTTTACTTATACCTATCATCCAAATGGAAATGTCCTTGCTTTCACCCTATATAAACTCTAGGGATTTCCCTCTCTAAGCTCTCTATACTCCTACTCCACTCTACCTCAAGTTTCTTTTTTCTTCTTCCAAAACTGATTCTGTTGACTTTCACTTGACTGTAAATATGTAAATACTGTAAATTCTGTATTGCCATTGAATGACAAAAAAAAAAAAAAAAAAAAAAAATGTTTCTTCTTTTGCCATATTGCACTATCTATGATGTATATTATGCATGTGATTTCCCTGTCTGTAAAAAAATTGTCTCTTGTATTTTACCTTTTACATTGTGTAACCTATTGTATTCACAACTGCTTGTGGAGCTTTTCTCCCCGGGCCTCCACTGAAAATGGGCACTTCTTGGCCCAGTGGACTTCCCCGGTAATTAAACTGAAAATAAATAAATAAATAAATAAATTGTCTTCATTATGTAAAAAAATACTGCATGGTTAATAAATAACTGTTGTATACATGCCCACACCAACAGCTATTGAGACTGATGCAGACAGAAAAGCAATACTTGTTTTGTGAAATGCAATCTATAAGTAAGTTTAAACTGCATCAATTTGTTCATACTAGCAACCTACCTTTGCAGTAAGTAAATTGTGAAAGTAGTAACAAGTTTTCAAAGTAAGTAGCAGTAAGTAGAATTATTGAGCTCTCTGGATCCAAACAGTTTCTCCTACTAAAATACAAGATCCTTATCTCGATAATTAGCTTTATAAAGTACATATTCAGCCCTCTCAGCACTGTGAGTATGCAAATGGGGTGTGAACTCATTAGCATTCATGAATTCCACAATCTACATTAAGTGCAGAGAACACAAACATGGTATAAGGGCCTACACAATTGCATGCATACACCCTCCCTCTGCAACAGTGAGCACTGAGAAGAGATAGCTGCTAAGTCCTTGCAAGTGTGAATGATTAGTCTGAATGCAGTATCAATTTTTCACAGTCAGTCCTTTTTGACGTTAACTTACCAAGAGTGTATCAGGGAAAAGGGACTTAGAAGACATTTTGTGACTACCATTGAGTAACTTAAGAAAGCAGCATTCCTAAAATTTATATGAATTCTTTATGACAACAGTTTCTGCCTCTTAGTATAATTACGTCTGCAATTCTAAGGAAGTAGATTAATCAATGAAACATAAATTAACTGCAAGGCAAATCACAAAGCAGTCTTATTAAGAGAAGCATACATATGGGAATGATGTTCACAAAATAAAGAGAGCAGAAACAGTGTAATTTTTTTTTATTTTATATTGTGTGAGAAAAGATTTATCTTTCCTGTTGACAGTATCACAGTTATCCATGCAACTGACTGCACATTTCACAGGAGAAAGGTCAGAAATTGTTTCATTTGCACCTGGTAACATCAGCTGATACTATGTCAAATCTTAAATATATGTAAGCTCTTTTTTATCTTCTCAGTCTGTGTGTGTGTGTGTGTGTGTGTGTGTGTGTGTGTTTGTGCATCTGTCACAAATTCTAATAATCTCAAATGTGTTTTGTGAATGCCCTGGTATCCTGGGGGTTCTAATCCAGAAATAGTTGTGTTTGTGTCAAAATACTGATGTTTAAGAAACATATGTCCATGTTGAAACAGAAAAAAAAGTTGAGGAAGTTTCAGAACTGTATATTTCAACTACTTGTTTCAAATTGTTTCCTCCATTTCAGTAGATTTTTTCTTTTGTCTTTATTGATTGCAAGCCATTTGCCATTGCATACTCTGGACTGGCAGCAGTCACTGCCTAAGGAAAAAAGTAAACATTTTAATTTGGGCTGCCTTATGAACTGCAAACAAGCCTAACACTGGTGTGGGGACATTAGCATTCTGGTTAGTACTTAGTGAATAAATTCCACCTGTCAGGTAAGTATCTCTGTGGCACAATATCTAGAAGAGTAAAACAAATATAAACAGCCCAGAAGAGTTAATGCTCAGCAGCAAAACGGCAGATAAGAGTAAAAAGTAAACAAGCAGCTGCTGTGCAATGCAATGGAGGGTGCCAACGAATTAATATGCCAAAAGTCACAAAACGTAAGTTAATAGAAAATCCTTAACAAAATAGCAGTCAATCTTGCTGAAAAATAGTATAATTTATTGGACAGGTTAGCGCTTTCGCAGTAGCTTCATCAGACCTTTAATAACAAAACACACTGTAACTTCATCATTTAAATACATTAAAAGGCGCCAAATCTATCAGCATCTTAAAGGTGTAGACACTCATAAAACCACATAAAATAAACATAACTATAAAATGTATATATTCAACAATGTGAATACTTAAAAATTCATAAAAATGTATATATATATACAAATATGTATAAACATAAAAGTAAAGGATGTGGGACGTGTAACATATATACAAACATAAAAGGCTCTACCCAAAATATTCATACGTCATTATTTGTTCTTTAACCTCCTTGATTTAAGTATGGGACGTAGTGGGACCTTCCCATTCAAACCTGGTATCTGATCGGCCCTAAACTTAATGATCCAATTTATCTCTCTAGTCTCGGTGTAATTTTTAATGTCCCCTCTCCTATGTGTCTTAAAAATTTGCTCCAATACCCTAAACCTAAACTGGTGTGCTGGGCCCTCATTCTTGGTATGCTTAGCCAGGGCATTGTGCAAATTACCTTTCCTTGTATGGTACATATGTTCCCTGATCCTGTCTCTCAATACCCGATTGGTCTTGCCTACATAGTAGGCAGGGCAAGATATGCACGAGGCAAGGTAGACAACATCCTTTGACATACAGCTACCTTTTGTTCGAATATGAAACACACCAGACCCATATGGATAAATGAAGATAGGGTCAGTTGAAATATAGGTGCAGAAATTACACCTATTACATGGTGTCATATAAGGACCTAACAATGAGGTTGGTATATGAGATGCTTTAGGGTAACAGAGTAGCCTTTTAAGATTCTTTTTATTCCTATAAACAAATCTTGGTCGTTCACCTGTTAAATCACTAATGGTAGGGTCCACCGAAAGAATATGCCAATGTTTGGAAAAAATGTCTTTGACAGACCCAACGTCTCTTGTATAGTAAATGGGAAAGGTGACGTTGTTATTCTCAGCATAGGAATCATCTTTCTTCCCAGTGACTCCTATATCAGCTGTATAAATTTCCTTGGCTCCCTGTGAAAAGTAGGGTTTAGCTCTACCTTCCCTGAGAGTGTAAATTTCATCCATGCCTTCAGTTATATCCAAACTGCTGTATCCTCGTTCCATAAGTCTCAAACCCAGATCTTCTAATTCTTTCTCCAAGTCAGTGGTCCTTGGAACATATCGGGACATCCGCATGGATTGTCCTTTAACAATATTATTGTAAACAAAACCTGGGTGCATACTGGAGCGATGAAGTAGCATATTGCTATGGCATGGTTTGCGATACACTCCAGTATTAACCATGCCACCGGGTAATTTATCCACATGGATGTCCAGGAACGGAATACTAGTGTATGACCATTCCATAGTAAATTTCAAGAATGTGTTGGAGGTGTTGATCCATTCAAAGAAATCTTCCAGACGTTCTAATGTGCCACTCCAAATGAAGAAAAGATCATCTACAAAACGTCTGTAGAATGGTATGAACTCACTAAATAGTTCATTTTGGAATAGATGGCAGTGCTCCCACTCTGCCATTACCAAGTTGGCGTAGCTATTTGCACAAGATGTGCCCATAGCTACACCATCTCGTTGCAAAAACATCTTCTCTTGGAAGCAGAACAAGTTGGAATCCAAAATCATTTCCAGCAAAAAAATGATTAACTCTATATCATAATCTAAAGGCAGTATGGACCTCCTTAAATAGGCATCAATCATTTCCTTGCCTTTGGTGTTTGGTATGACAGTGAATAGAGATTGTACGTCCATAGTTACCCATATAAGATTCTCAACATCAGGGTGTTCATGGATGTGTTCATATAGATCTAACAGGAACTGTTTGGTATCCCTAAGAATGAAAGGATTGGCATCAACTAGGGGTCTAAGTTGGGATTCTACAAAGATAGATAGAGGTTCAGTTGACCATCCCCTGCCAGCAACAATTGGTCTCATTGGTGGTTGATGTAAATCTTTGTGAATCTTAGGTAGACCTTGAATGATTGGAATCAGAGGATTGGGGACATATAAATAGTCAAACAAGACCTGATCGATAACCCCTTCATTCAATAGTCCAAGGAGTGTGGAGTATATGGTATAAATAATGGTATCTACCTCACGATTGGTTATAGAGACATAAAACCTCTCATCAGCCAGCATGTGAAACATATCTCGACTATACCTATCTGCATCAAAAATCACAATACCACCCCCTTTGTCTGCTGGTCGAATAACAATATTGCGATTATGACATAGAGAGCTCAAGGCTCCTCTTTGTCGGTAATTGAGGTTGTGCCTCCTGTTCGTCACCCTTCCCTGTTCCATCTTGTAGATGTCATCTTCCACCAATTTGCTATAAGCAGCAACCAGGGGGTGCATGGGGGGGATAAAGGTACTTGGTACTTTAAAAGCAACATCAGGTGGGGAGGTGTCTGAGTCCTTAAAGAAAATTCTCAGGGACAAATTCCTAATAAATAACTTAAAGTCCTTCAAAGTTTCTTCATACTTGCTGTCCATCGTAGGAATAAAAGTCAGTCCTCTACTCAAAACCTGTATCTCAAATTCATTTAATACATACCCAGATAAATTAAAAACAGTACCTACTGTTTGACCTCCCACATTTTCTTGATGGTCCGATTCGACTGTCTCTCTGGTGATAGTTTCCTCTTGTACCTCCCCTTGTTGCTGGGGTACACCCTCTCTCCACTGGCAAACACTCTGATGGGAAAAGGACACCTATTTCCCTCCTGTTGTGGAGTGTTCAACCTCTGTGAATCAGTAGTAGCATAATTGGCACCATCATAGACTCTACTGTGTACTGAATTAATTATTTTTCTCCTAACAACTGGTTCTAGACCAGGAGTCTGTATACTATCCCTGGTGTTATTATTATTATTGTTAATAGAAGAATCTACATTGGCAACATCCAGGGGATCCCTGGTGGGAGTTAGAACAACAGGAGCAACATTATCAACGACGTCCACAATCACATTCTCTACATTCTTATCAGAGATATCGCCCAAGTCACTAGTGGTCGCAACTGCAACTGTTGGAACACTCCCATTCCCTCTAACGACATTTCTATTAACATTTCTATCAGGGGCATTATTGGCTCTTCTGGTATGAGTATCATTGTCCGTAAAACTGTTTCTGGGCCAAGTGAAGATATTGCCCAAACGAAAGTCCGTACTGTCTCTATGTAATTTCGTTTTTTTCTGGTTCAAAAGTCGGCGCTCATACATACTAACATTATCCAGCATTAAGCCCAACACCCGGTCTACAGCTGAGATCGGGTAGTCAGTAAGAATAGTGTTTTTAGCTTTTCTAATATCCTCCCTTAATTTCTCTTCAATGGGAAGAAAAAACGTATTCATAAGCTTCATGTAGCTGAGGCTTACCTCGATGTTGAGCTGTTGCCAATCGTAAAGCAGCTCCGGATATAAGGTGCCCGTCGTCGGCATCTTTAAAACTCTAAGCCCTCTTGGTATTAGTCGACGTTGTATGCAGACCTCAAAGTGTTGGCGCTGGGTCTGCATACGTTTGAGTTTGAATAATTCCTGCTCGAGTTCTTCCACAGCACGACTAAGTCCTTCCCTGTCATAATCCAAGGAGCTCGGAGTAGCTGGAGCCTCTTCCAGTGCCACAAACGATGCTAATGGGTTTCTCTCAGTACGTAAACAGTCAGCGAAACGATCAAGGAACGGACGTGACGTCATGGATGCTTCGTTGGTATCCGAAACAGTATATGGTAGTTCAATAGGTGCTGGTACCCCTCCGATCATGCCTCCACTGGAATGTGTAAGCCCAAAAGTGTAAAACAAATATAAACAGCCCAGAAGAGTTAATGCTCAGCAGCAAAACGGCAGATAAGAGTAAAAAGTAAACAAGCAGCTGCTGTGCAATGCAATGGAGGGTGCCAACGAATTAATATGCCAAAAGTCACAAAACGTAAGTTAATAGAAAATCCTTAACAAAATAGCAGTCAATCTTGCTGAAAAATAGTATAATTTATTGGACAGGTTAGCGCTTTCGCAGTAGCTTCATCAGACCTTTAATAACAAAACACACTGTAACTTCATCATTTAAATACATTAAAAGGCGCCAAATCTATCAGCATCTTAAAGGTGTAGACACTCATAAAACCACATAAAATAAACATAACTATAAAATGTATATATTCAACAATGTGAATACTTAAAAATTCATAAAAATGTATATATATATATATATACAAATATGTATAAACATAAAAATAAAGGATGTGGGACGTGTAACATATATACAAACATAAAAGGCTCTACCCAAAATATTCATACGTCATTATTTGTTCTTTAACCTCCTTGATTTAAGTATGGGACGTAGTGGGACCTTCCCATTCAAACCTGGTATCTGATCGGCCCTAAACTTAATGATCCAATTTATCTCTCTAGTCTCGGTGTAATTTTTAATGTCCCCTCTCCTATGTGTCTTAAAAATTTGCTCCAATACCCTAAACCTAAACTGGTGTGCTGGGCCCTCATTCTTGGTATGCTTAGCCAGGGCATTGTGCAAATTACCTTTCCTTGTATGGTACATATGTTCCCTGATCCTGTCTCTCAATACCCGATTGGTCTTGCCTACATAGTAGGCAGGGCAAGATATGCACGAGGCAAGGTAGACAACATCCTTTGACATACAGCTACCTTTTGTTCGAATATGAAACACACCAGACCCATATGGATAAATGAAGATAGGGTCAGTTGAAATATAGGTGCAGAAATTACACCTATTACATGGTGTCATATAAGGACCTGACAATGAGGTTGGTATATGAGATGCTTTAGGGTAACAGAGTAGCCTTTTAAGATTCTTTTTATTCCTATAAACAAATCTTGGTCGTTCACCTGTTAAATCACTAATGGTAGGGTCCACCGAAAGAATATGCCAATGTTTGGAAAAAATGTCTTTGACAGACCCAACGTCTCTTGTATAGTAAATGGGAAAGGTGACGTTGTTATTCTCAGCATAGGAATCATCTTTCTTCCCAGTGACTCCTATATCAGCTGTATAAATTTCCTTGGCTCCCTGTGAAAAGTAGGGTTTAGCTCTACCTTCCCTGAGAGTGTAAATTTCATCCATGCCTTCAGTTATATCCAAACTGCTGTATCCTCGTTCCATAAGTCTCAAACCCAGATCTTCTAATTCTTTCTCCAAGTCAGTGGTCCTTGGAATATATCGGGACATCCGCATGGATTGTCCTTTAACAATATTATTGTAAACAAAACCTGGGTGCATACTGGAGCGATGAAGTAGCATATTGCTATGGCATGGTTTGCGATACACTCCAGTATTAACCATGCCACCGGGTAATTTATCCACATGGATGTCCAGGAACGGAATACTAGTGTATGACCATTCCATAGTAAATTTCAAGAATGTGTTGGAGGTGTTGATCCATTCAAAGAAATCTTCCAGGCGTTCTAATGTGCCACTCCAAATGAAGAAAAGATCATCTACAAAACATCTGTAGAATGGTATGAACTCACTAAATAGTTCATTTTGGAATAGATGGCAGTGCTCCCACTCTGCCATTACCAAGTTGGCGTAGCTATTTGCACAAGATGTGCCCATAGCTACACCATCTCGTTGCAAAAACATCTTCTCTTGGAAGCAGAACAAGTTGGAATCCAAAATCATTTCCAGCAAAAAAATGATTAACTCTATATCATAATCTAAAGGCAGTATGGACCTCCTTAAATAGGCATCAATCATTTCCTTGCCTTTGGTGTTTGGTATGACAGTGAATAGAGATTGTACGTCCATAGTTACCCATATAAGATTCTCAACATCAGGGTGTTCATGGATGTGTTCATATAGATCTAAGAGACCAGCTATGTTATATGGGTTGGAGACAGTGGCACTGACAAAAAGGCAGGAGTTAGAGCTGGATGTGGCAGAGTTAAAGATGTTAAGATTTACACTGGGTGTGATGAGGGTGGTCAGGATCAGGAATAAGTATATTAGAGGGTCAGCCCAGGTTGGAAGGTTTGGAGACAAAGCCAGAGAGGCAAGATTACGTTGGTTTGGACATGTGCTGAGGAGGGATGCTGAGTATATTGGGAAAAAGATGCTAAGGATGAAGCTGCCAGGTAACAGGAAAAGAGGAAGGCCTAAGATAAGGTTTATGGATGTGGTGAGAGAGGACATGCAGGTGGTTGGTGTGACAGAGCAAGATGCAGAGGACAGGAAGAAATGGAAACTGATGATCTGCTGTGGCGACCCCTAATGGGAAAAGCCGAAAGAAGATGATGATTTTACATAACATATGTTTGACTGTTGTTCCTTCTGTTTTTATTTTTCCTTTTTCTTTTTTTTTTTTGTTGTTGCTTACTTATTATCATAGGTGATCCTGCCAATGGCTCTGTGGAACTCCTACTTCCTAATGCCAGGGTAACAGTAGCATTTAATGATGATGGTGGCAATGAAGATGCACAGTCTTGTGGTGCAGAGAGTCAGTCCAACATTGAGGTTGTGCCTCCAACATCTCTTGTCCCTATTCAAATACAGTCAATATGCCTGTATATACCCAAGACACAGAGACCTCAGACATTGGACAGGTTGAGTGTGACACAGTTGATCAGGTTAGTGTAGTTATTGCAGAAACAGAACTGGTTGATTCTGTCCATAGCTATTGTAAGGGTGAGATGCCACATAGGCAAGTTGTTAGAGATGATAGGAGGAGGCTTGCTGTCCTCTCTGCTCCTCATGTTGGTGTGTTAGTAGGTGCTACATAATGTATGTGCAGAGCCATCATGAAGGCACAGGAGTGTTTTACAAGGGCCTCAGAAGAGACAGTGTGAGTTCTAAACATTATACATTCTGATGTATGGGACTGCCTGAACTGTGTTGGGGATGCCTTGGACAGGATGAATGACACACTAAATTGGGCATTGTCTGTAATGGAATGTCTGCTGAGGGAGAATTGAAATCCATGTGACCACAGAGCTGCTACATCTTCTGGTGTTAGCCAGTGTGGCCACGCAGGATCCTGCTTCCATTGTGGCACTACTTTCACTGCTCCATCAGTGATTGAGGTGTCCACATCAAGACATGGTAGTTTACATGGTCATGGCTCTGGATGTATTCGTGGTGAGTGCTCATCCAGCAGATATCACTCATGGTCAGGTAGCGCCTCAAATTCTAGCCAGGGCCATGAAACTAGCAGTGCAACTCCTGGCAGAGGTAGTTCTTGTGATCAGGGGCAATGAGTCATTAATGACTAGTCTACCATGTACAATTCACGCCTATCTGGGATGCCAGTATGTAGTGCTATCATAGTGCTTGATTGTGTTCATGCAGACATACAAACACACACATTCAACAAATACTTGCCCATGCCACCTCACTCAGACCCATACTAGTTATCTAAACAATACAGTTGACTGCTAAGCAATGTGATGAAGTCCATAATAATTCAAATGAGGTGCAAACAGCCTTCATCTCCTTGGCCAAGGTTTGGCAGCAGCAGCACCTTGAATTAAAACTTGTTGCACATACACGTTTATAAAGGCAGCAGCAACTGCTAACGTTTTTTTTATAAATATAATCATGACTGTAATCCAGAGAGTTTAGGATTTCAGGGCAAATGACTACAGTGACTGTACACAATTGCTTTATAGCTTTCTGAATAGCTCCACCATGATTGATTCATGCAATAGCATGTAATTCAGCTACTTATGCTTTCATTAGCACATTCTGTCATTTTTTGTTTTGCAGCTCTACACTAAGTATAGAGAACTTGTTGGCTTAGTACACCAGTTCTTTGAGTTTTAATGTGTTTTTTAATGTGTCAAGTAAGTTTGCTGTATAATGTTAGTAGGGCAGTAAGAACAATATTAAGATTTCTTAATTGTATGGCTAATTTATGTCTTAAGTATTTAAATCATCTTTAATTTTGTTGCATAGGACTGAGTTTATTTTATCAGAAATACTATTTTTCTGAATGGTGGTGATTTTATTTTTTATTCACTGCATTTAGTTAAAACATGAAGGTCATGTTTATTACTTAGGGCTTTGATTTTTGATGGAGTAATTCTTTTGGGGTGATTTAGCGCCTACTTTTCTTCCACTATGTGTCACCAAATTTTAAACTTGACTGAAATCACCAAATTGTGACCCCTCCTCCCCAAAAAACTGTCAAAGGACACTTTCTGAGTGTTTTTCCTTGTATTCCCAAACTTATATATAACAACTTCATGGTTGCACAACCTCAAAGAAGAGGGAAATTACCACTGAAAAGGACATTACTGCTGGCACATCTAACCAACAGCAATTTCCTATGGAGGTGCTCCACTCCTGGGCACCTCTGTCCTTGAGCAAATGATGTTCAAGCAATCTGACTTCATCCACCAATAGGGTAGCCATTTATTCCTGAGCATTCAGTGTGTGTATTTTTTTTTCTTTTTATTTACTTTTGCTTACAGTATTTTGAATGAAAGGAGATTTTGGTGACACAGACAGAATACAGACATGATGGCATGCCTTAGGATTTAAACAAATACAAATATTTTGCTTTTGTTTCATAACTCTTATTATGTTAACTATCATGTATAATCTAGTATTTATTTATGTATTTATTTATTTATTATTTATTTATTTATTTATTTTACATTTGTTGACCGGGAGTGTCCAACTGAATTAAAGCCCTTTTTCAGTGGAGGCCCGGGGAGAAATGCTCCAAAACATACAAAATTACTATATAGATATCCAATAAGTTACAAATCTCATGCAGTAGTTTCCAAGTTATACAATACTATAAACAAAAGCACGATAGCAGTTAAAGCATAAGAAGCAAAAATGTAGTAGTTTAAAAAAGTTTGCTAATCTAAAGTTCAGTAAGCAGATTATAGGAAAAGTTTTGGAAGTTACATAGAATTAATAGTATGTAATAGAAAAACAGGACTATGTTGGTTGGTTATGGTCAGGGAGGGTGCAAACAGTGGCAAGTCCAGTATTTTTTGAAGTAGTCTTCGGTGGCTAACTTAAATTGTTTGGGGTGCTTAAGGTTCCTTACTTCTAGTGGGAGTTTGTTCCATGCAATAGAGGGGTTGTAGCTGTACAAGTTGCACGCTGTCTTAGATTTAGGTTTGTAAACAGCTAATAGGTCTTGGTTTGTGGTTCAGAGATGTCTGATAGGGGAATAGAAGGAGATGAGGGATGATAGAGCTGGGCAGAAAGCAGGCTCATATAGAATGTAGTGTATAATTTGGAGCTGAGATTGGAGAAGCAGGTGTGGTAGTTTGAGCCAGTTCTGGTTTTTTAGGGAGAGGCAGTGGTGAGATATGTTTCTTGAGCTGCAAATCTGGCTATCTTGTGATAGGTCAATTCTAGTTTGGTGAGTAGCAAGGAGTTCAGATTTGTGAGTACTTGGGAACAGTAAGTTAAGCAAGGTAGAAGGTAGGCATGAGAAAGAGTAACCCTAGCTTCAGGGGTGAGGAATTTGTTATTCCTGTACAGAAGTCCTAGCTTCTGATGTTTTTTTCTGATGCAATCATTAATGTGTAGATTAAGTTTTAGTTGGTCATCAATGGTAATGCCAAGCAGTTTTGTGCTAGATTCAACTTCTATAGCAGTACTGTTTAGGGAAATTATGGAGAAGGAAGGCTTAATGTGGTTAACAGATTTAGGAAGAAAGAGTAGCAATTTTGTTTTTTTAGGGTTGAAGATGAGCTGGTTATTTGTGAGCCATGTCTCTACTGAGTTAAAGGATGTCTGGGTAGTTGTTAGGAGTTCAGAGGGTGAGTTAGCAATAGTGATGACTGTAGAGTCATCTGCATATTGGACAATGATAGACTGAGGACAAGAGTAAAATAGGTTGGCGAAGATATTAAAAAGTAGAGGTCCAAGAATGGATTCTTGGGTGACACCTGTTCTTATTGGAAGGGGGGGGTAGATAGTGTTGAGTCCCATCTCACTGACTGCTGTCTATCAGTGAGATAGCTAGAGAACCATGCCACTGTACCAGGGGAGAAGTTAAGGTCTGTAGGTTTGTTAAGTAGCAGAGAGTGAGACACAGTGGCAAAAGCCTTTGATAGGTCAAGGAATAGGCAATGTATAAGTTTATGATTGTCTTTGGCTAGAGAAATAGTGTTGAGGAAGGATAGTAGCACTGTGAATGCACTATGCTTGGGATGAAAAGCATATTGTGTAGGAGTGAGCAGTTTTACCTGTATGAGATAAGGCACAACTTGCTTGTGTATACATTTCGCAATGATTTTAGAGAGTGGGGAGAGGATGGCTGTAGGTCTGAAATTAGAGATTTCTGTGAAGTTACCTCCTTTATGAATAGGAAGAGTGTAGAACTGTTTTCAGATAGATGGAACTTTAGATTCAGCGATGGAGGGATTTATTAGGATAGATACAGGGATGGCAAGGGAGTGTGCAGCAGTCTGGAGAAAATATGAAGAGATATTTTCTGCAGATACAGAGCATGGTTTGAGCTTAGAGAGTAGAGTTTTGATGTAGTTAGTGGGAACAGGTTTGAAAGAGAAGAAGTTTTCAGCGTTAATAGTTGGGGGGGGGGAGGTCCAGGGAGGTTAGAGGTGTTTTTGTTTGAGGTGTTGGGGTTAAATAGTTTGGAAATAGATTCAATAAAATAGGTGTTGAATGTGCTGGCAGTCTCATTAGGTGACTTGTCAGGACATGGATTTGGTGAGGTCTGGTTGCCAGGATGTAGTATCTGGTTTATAGCATTCCAGAATTTCTTTGGATCAGATTTTAATGTTGTTGGGGATTATAATAGAAATCTTTTTTGTCTTTGCTGCTGAGTTTTTTTGTTTGAATTCTAGGTTTTTTTGTACTTTTGCAAGACAGCGGGAAGCTTGAATGTACCCATATTTTCCAGGCCCTGTCCCTGGTTTTCATAAGGGTACGGGTGGTTTTATATAACCAGGGTGAGATTTTTGCTTTTATCCATACGTTTCTGGGTGGAGCTAGAGAATTTAAAATGCTAATGAGAGTTGAGTTGAAGGCTTTTACTGCATCATCTAGTGGGAGATGTATGTATTACATCTTATCAGTTGTTCTCTTCTATCGTATGTTGATTAGAGCTGCTATACTATTTGTGCCTACTTGTAAAAGATTTTCTTAATTGCTTGTATGTGTACTTTTACACCTGAGCTGAGCCTGAAAAGGAGCCTGTGTTCATGTCTGTCCCATATCCTCATAATTGTTTCGATACAGGCCACATTTTACTCTGTCAGCCATTTGAAGCTCTTAATGGGAAAATTCCCCCCAACACACACCCACTCTCCACATGTTTGGTATAGTCTAGATATCACTTTGCCCATTTTCTTGTTGGCAGTCCAACATTCTCCATGTTAGTCACCCTATTCCAAATCATGGGGTAATGCAATGGTGACTTAAACTGCAGAAATGCATAAAAGGCACTGTCAGAGATTATTATCTTCACTTCATAGAATCATAAAAGGTTTGAGTACCTGCAGTGTGGGTACCGCAAAGACTGCTATTACTATTTTTTGTTTCTGTTATAACTATAAAAGCCCAAGTTAGTGTAATAGCAAGTGGCACAGAGGGGTATACAGCTTCACAGGCCAGTAGTGGTGACAGCATGAGCTATATGTATGAAACAAATGGGAAACCTATTATAATGTCGAAGCAGAGATGCGTCCCAAATGATCTGACATCTGGATCAACTTGAAGAGCAGAAGATGAAGACTGCAAGCAGGTACAGTAAGTTTATTCCCATAAAGTGCATTTTCTGCACTATGAGATGTTGAGATTCAGTTTTATTATTTTGTCCATCCAAAAGTCAAAGTTTTGTTCACTGACTTTCTGGAGGGAATGGTCTGACCCAGTCATCACTTTCTGCCACATTCTGAAGTATATTCATGCTGCAACCAAGGTAAAATATCTGCTGTCGTATACATAATGAGTATTCGAGTACTGACAATGATTTAAGTCTTCCTGTGTCTTGCTGGTGCATGTAATACATACAGTATATAGGGAAAGGACAATATGGCTGTAGCTACTGATGCAGGGAAACAAACGTGTTGCCCAATAAGTATGATAGGAAAGCATTGTAGAGCACTAGTTGTGGGTGGTGCTGCAGCAAATATTAAAAGTGTAATAAAAGCATTATTAGAAGAGTGCATGAGACAGGTTTTGTGAGAGGTCAAAAGTGATTGAATTTATGATATGTATGGTAGTATAAAAAAGAGCATTATGCAGACCACACAACCACCAACATGTATACATTGGGGTGTCAATTAAGAGAAACAAAGGATATCTCTTATAGTTTAAACATTAAGAAAGCTAGCAATCAAATGTTGATTCTCCAACAAATAAATTATTAAAGTGAAAACTCAGAAACTCAGTACACACAATGCCTCATACCTACTGTGCCATTTAACTTCACTGAACATACCCTCTGCATTCATATTCTTCTGACATAGTCTAATTAAACAAGCAAATGCTGGCAACTGAACTAAAGACAAAAAAAACTATTAGATAGCATCCTTTACATTAAATAACTATTGCTTTTCTGCTTGTTTCCAAACAATCAACATGCACTACATTTCTGGAAAATATCAATGCACAGTACTGAAGGGATCTGTCAGTAGTGCATGAAAACTGTTCTTCATATAGCAGCTGTCTTTGTTTCTGTTGTTATCATGGTTGCAGCTTCATGAGTCAATGTCAGAGAATCTGAAATTATCATATATATTATAACTGTTAGCGCTATAAACCAATTATCAGTCACAGGAGCCAGTGCTAGAAGTGGTTAACACATTCATCCGTCTATCTTTAGATCATTTCATGGTTTACTTGGGTTGCTGTTCCTCATCACAAAACAGTATTTAGAATAGTAACTGTAATACGTTTGTCAGCGATGGAATGAGGAAGTAGCCTTATTTAATTTAGAGCTGTTTACACTTATCAAACACAACTGTTATTTTGGAAAACCTACAATAGAACAGTTTTTTTTTTTATTGCAATGCACGGTATGTAGTATTTGTCTACTTTGTGTTCTTATTCCAAATTGATAACTGAGGGACTGTAATTGTAATACTTCCTTCTTAAAAAGACAAATAATAAGTTACCAGTTTTATTCAGGGCAAATTTAACCTGTTCTATTACTGATACATATTTATTGTATAGAATATTAGTTTATCTATATGTTTATGTTTTCTAGAATGTGTGTGTGTGTGTGTGTGTGTGTGTGTGTGTGTGTGTGTGTAGAGAAGAGGAAATGAGAAGGAAGGAGGATAAAGAGACAGAGGGAGAAAGGAGTCTACAACCATATGAAACATATGGTAAACATCTTGTTGCAGATGAAAGAAAACAACCAAATTAAACAATCCAGATGAACCCTTACACTTTTGAATTCTAGCAAAATTACATTTGTTGGCGTTTTTGTTAACTCATATTTGGCAAAGTCACACAGCAATCAAGAAACGTCATTTTTTTTTCCAAAGAACCATACACTACAACTATAAATAAACACTTAAATAGTCATTTATGCATTGTATTTTACATAGCATTTGTAGTCTGACACATTAAAACCTATATAATGACTTTTAATCATAAATATTCCATTGTAAACTGAAATAAATGGTGGCTATAATTTGTGTGAAGCATTTGATGTTGATTTGTAGAGGAAACTATGGTGTTACACAGCAAGCAGTTCACATTTCGTTAAATGATTTGCCAAAGCTAATTAAATAAACCCTCTAAAGTTTTAAACTTAACTGAAGTGTGTGGGTATGTGTATGTGCTTGTGTCATGTACAAGTCCATATGCATGTATGCTTGTGTATGTGTGTGTTTGTATGTGCATACATTTGTGTGTGTGAGTGTATGCGTGCATTAAGAAAACAAAATCATATAAAATACTCCACTTAAAGTAAACTTTTATAAAGTCTGAAATACATACTTCATTATGTTTCAGTCTGATCACTGAAGAAAGCACCAACTGGATGAATAGCTTGAGCTTAGAAATCTTGTTATTCTAGTGTGATTAGAGTACAAATAATTCCACATCTTTCACAGCATAATTCAGCAAGAAAAGTGTGCATAATGACATTAAAGAAACAATTTAAATAAGTGTGTGTGTGTGTGTGTGTGTGTGTGTGTGTGTGTGTGTGTGTGTGTGTGTGTGTGTGTAGCTGTAGCTGGGGAAATTGGCAGCCACTGTATGCAGTCCATTGGTTTGTGCCCCCTCATCAAAGGTAAGGAGGAAAACATCTTTGGCTCTAGGCACAGCAGTACTGTTGCTTTTTTCTAGCTTTTTCTGTAGAAGTTGTAGCAAAGAGCAATGTTAGCTCTTTGCCATAGTTCCTAAAGCACGGACAGCATTTTAAATCATACAAGCAACCATACTGTTAACTATGGCTGGGTAAATGATTATTGGCACCACTGCTCTTATTGTCACTTGTGTACTTGGCTCTGGTGACTTGCAGGGAATAATCAGCACCACTTCTACAGTGCCAGTCATTCCCCTTAACAGCCTGCACCCAGGACACCTGGTCCCATTGTCCTATTCTAGCCTTAGCTTTGCTATTTAGCTTCCCAATGCAAAATGCATGCAATAAAAACAGTACCTTAAATAAAATTATATACTAGGTAATGTGGTTTTAACACCAGTGTAATAAGAGGTCTGCAAAAGAAAACACCACTCTTAATGTTTTATGCAATACAGCAAGTGTTACTTAAAATGTACTTATAACTTCTCTCTTACATATAAAGGGCTACATTTGGACTAATATATTCAATTTCCCCAAACAACAGAAATAGCAAAACCTCACTATGCCTTGAGATTATACAATCAAACATTTTGATCAAAAAAATCTTGTACTATGGGAGAACTCTTTCTGAAAGATTGCAATGACTTTCAGCTTTTCCCGGTTAGGGTACGCCACAGCAGAATGCCAGTCCGCTTATGATTGGCAGTAGATTTTTACAGTGCTGAGGTGCCAGCCTGATGCCCAACCTTCAACAAAGGCACACCCATTCATGCACGCACCTACCTGCATGTCTTTAAATGTCACGCAAACATGGGGAGGACATGCAGACTCTACACAGAAGGTGCTCCAGCCGAGAATTGAACTGGAGTACCTCTTGCTGTGAGGCGACAATGCTAACAGCTGCACCACCACGGCCTTCCTGCTATATGGAACTAGTTACCTCAACCAATTAGAAATGAACAAATCTTTACCCACTTTAAAATACAATTGCTGAAAGATTTAGCTTTTGTTTATAAATGCATAGGTAATGGCTAACTGTTGCAGGATAGCAGTTCTTCTCAGTCTAAAACAATTGTTTGGTTACTCTTTGTTGCTGCAGGTAGTTACTCAGCAAGTGGTCCAGGAGACCAGTGAGAAACCTAATTCAGTCTTCCATTTTGCCCCAGAGAACTACCTGGATAAGTTACCTGCTCAGAGTTATACAGCTGGCAAATTGAGGCTGGTGGGAACAAAACCACTGACTACAAGAAGCAGCTCATTAACAGCTCATAGCTTTAACCCTCTGCGCTAAATGTCAGACTAAAATGGAATGCACCAGTCCATAAATATTGTTGTGACTCAAATTTGTACCACAAAATCTCTATGCTCAGCTGGTGAATACCTTTATTCAAACTATGTCACCAAATTATGGAACTCTAGTCCAATGAAATCAAACAGACAGACATCCTTTCCTTCTTCAAAACTCCACTCCAGGATCACATTATCAGCTCTTGGGTTTGTTCCTGCTACTCTCCTGACTAATCTTTATTCCTCCTACCTAACCTAAAAATTAAACTTTTTGCTCTCTTCCTTACTTCCCTTTAACGTTTTATAATACTCTTTCCTTTGATAACTACAAACACTCACTGTACTTGTAAACATCTATAACGCATGCTCTTACTCTTCCTTCATGTTACAGCCCCTTGTTTCCGCCATGTGTAACCTCTTTCATTACTCCTATTTCCCTTCCTCCTCTATCCTGACTATGTCTGAGCCACATCCTTCAATTACATCCTAACTCCTATTCCCTGATTCATGTATCAAACCAGTAACCAACTTATCCTTAACAAGATCATTCAAATATACTGCTCTACTTTTGTGGAACTCACAACTAAATAATTAGTAAATCAATCAAAGTTTACGTTTTCTGTACCTTCTACTGTATGGAATATATTGTGTATCTATTTTGTATTGTGGGGCTTTTCTCTCCTTAGACCTCTGCAGAAAAGGGGAATATTTTTTCACTCCAGTTAGACCTTCTTGATAAATAAACAATGAATAAATAAAATACATTTGAATAGAGGCTGCTGTGGCCACACCACAGAATATTAACCACTATATGGTCATGGCAGTCTGCCCAGTGTGGAGCATACAATTACAGCAAGCTATCCAAAGGGTTGCAAAACACTAGAATGCTTGTTGCATGGTTCATAGAATTGTCTAGTTGTTTATGTCTTTTATATTAACTGATTCCTTATTTCCTGTTGTACCATAGCTGTTTATTATGGTTAAATTATTTATTTCAAAATCATCTGAAAACTGTTATCAGATAATATGTTACATGTAAAGTCTGAGCCTGTTGGCCCATTCTGTGGCTGAAATGGCTCTTCAGACCAGTTTACTTAAAGGAGAACTGCACCCACAGACTCAAAGAACATGTTTATTTCATCATGGTTTGGTGTCTCCTACATTTTAATACCACTCTGGGACTATTTACAGGTTTTTAAATATTTTTATATGCAATTTCTCAGCCTGACCACATGGAGTCTGGCATCTTGAAGTAATTCTGATTGTTTAGTCTGCCTCTAGGTAAGCCACAATGTAGTGCCTGTCTGTAAAAAATTATATCATGCGGGCTTCTTTCTTCCTAAAGCTCCTGTCACTACATTGATTTTATATGCATACAGTGCTGTCTTTCATTCAGTTAATCTTAAGTACCCATTTCATGCTGTTCACTGACTACTTGAGACACAAAGAGTGCACATGCCACAGAACAGACTTTCAAAGTGCTTTTTACTGCTGCTTCTTTTTAGAATGGCTAAACTGCAGTCTTTTGTGAAGCCTGAATTGTATTAGTTTGACTCATCACCCATCCCCATTCATACCTAACTTCCCTAGCTGTCAAAGTGGTAAGGGTAATTTGAGCTGTTACCTGCTGTGATTGACAGCTCACAACAGGAGACTTGACTCAAGTACTGTTTCCTTGATCTAGCCTAGTATGGGTAGGGGAAGGGCCAGGGAGCTGTGATATCAGAGCATGGGGTGGTGATGTCAGTTTGGGGATGGAAATAGCCAGAAAACTACCTGTATTCAGTGGCCTTGATGATATCAGTGAACTGGAGACTTCAGCAAGGGCAGGACAACATTTTTTGAAAGTGAAACCACCACAGTACAGTAAGGTAATGTTCTAGTGGAGAGAAACAATCAATTTAAAATATTTTAAATGCTGTACTTTTGTTTATTCACAACAGGGACAAATAGGAAGAAAAAAGACAGAGAAGTTGAACATTTAATAATATAATCCCATTTTTGTCATTTAACTAATTAATAAATAAACATAGAGGCAAATGAAACTCCTTAGTGGAATCCAGATCTAGGTAAGGTAGGAGACAAATAGCTGAAATAGGAAACTAGGAAAGGCACAGATAAAACAACTAGAGTGTTAAGTGGAATGCTAGGCTGAGGGGAAAGCAACAGTAGGATAAGAACAAAATAAGAAGGGGACCTCATACTTATTAAAAATAAATTGCAGAGCTGAAGATTTGTTATAGAGATGAACACGGAGAAGTTTTTGTGAGATATTTATCCTGATAAATAATTAAAGTCTGGACATTTTAAACCAAGGTAGAATGGTGTTTTGAAATAACTGTATCAGCAGGAAGAATAAAGTTACTTGTTTAAGGGACAGAAGAAAGAGAGACACATGCAGAGGACATGTATGGAAATTGACAAACTCATGAAATTAAAGGAACAGAAGCAGCAGAAAATAAAGTATATTTTTGAAGCAGGGGATGTTTGAAAGAAAACAGGGAAAGATAAAAATTTACAAAAATGGCAATTCAACACAATGACAAAAAGAAGAGGCCCTCTTCTTGCCTAAGGAAGATACATGAGCAGTGTTTATGCCTAAATAATCAAGCAGATGAAAAAGACTTTTGGGACAGTTATCAAATTAAAATAAAATTAAAAATATAGCATTTTCATGTTAGTGTGCCATATATGAGAATTACTGATTTTGTAAAATTATTTATAGAGGGAAATAATCTAAAGTTTCCTATAGATGGAATCACTCCAAAGCCACAACGATAATGTCACTAGTACAACAAGTAGCATAGTTGCCTTGGATGCAGAAGGCTGTGAGCTCTATTCCCACACCTGGTAGATGGATTGCTAATGTAGCATAAAGAGGGTGCTGTATTCCTGAGTGTGTTGTCCTTTGTATGAGAGGTTAAACTGAGGCCTTATCTGCCTGATTTGGTGGATGTAAAAGGTCCCATGGCACCTATTGATAGGAATAAGGTTCCTTTATTCATATAAAAACTAACTCTTATTTATGTATATATTTACACATATTCAAAATTTCCTTTACACTCATACTAAATTTTCATCCCTATTAGACCCCCCACTCATTTTTCCATAACCGCCATTTGATTTTACTTACTATTGTTGCTAAAATCTATTTACCATTAAACATAATTTCATTCCATATAACTCATGGTATATCCGCGGTGGCATTGTTGCCTCACAGCAAGAGGTTCTCCCGCTCGATTCTCGGCTGGAGCGCCTTCTATGTGGAGTCTGCATATCCTCCCTGTGGTCGAGTGGCATTCAAAAGACATGCGTGAATGGGCGTGCCTTCGTTGAAGGTTGGGCATCAGGATGGCACCTCAGCACCATAAAAATCGACTGCCAATCATTAGCGGACCCAGAGTTCCACTGTGGCGACCCCTAACCGGGAAAAGCCAAAAGAAAAACAACAACTTTTTATTTATTCTTTTAACATATTCTTTACTTCTGTTCTTATCTTCTTCTTCTTCTTCTTTCAGCTGCTTCCATTAGGGGTCACCACAGCAGATCAACTGTTTCCATTTCTTCCTGTCCTTTGCATCTTGTTCTGTCACACCAACCACCTGCATGTCCTCTCTCATCACATCTATAAACCTTATATTAGGCCTCCCTCTTTTCCTGTTACCTGGCAGCTTCATCCTTAGCATCTTTTTCCCAATATACTCTGCATCCCTCCTCAGCACATGTCCAAACCATCATAATCTTGCCTCTCTGGCTTTGTCTCCAAACCTTCCAACCTGGGCTGACCCTCTAATATACTTATTCCTAATCCTGTTCATCCTGGTCACACCCAGTGCAAATCTTAACATCTTCAACTCTGCCACGTCAAGCTCTGACTCTTGCTTTTTTGTCAGTGCCACTGTCTCCAACCCATATAACACAGCTGGTCTCATTACCCTCTTGTAGCCCTTTCCTTTCACTCTTACTGGTATTCATCTGTCACAAATCACTCCTGACACTCTTCTCCACCCACTCCATCCTGCCTGTACTCTCTTCTTCACCTCTCTTCCACACTCACCATTACTCTGAACTGTTGATCCCAAGTACTTAAACTCATCCACCTTTACCACCTCTACTCCCTGCATCCTCACCATTCCTCTATCCTCCGTCTCATTCACACACATATATTCTGTCTTAGTCCTGCTGACCTTCATTCCTCTTCTCTCTAGAGCATATCTCCACCTCTCCAGGGTCTCCTCCACCTGTTCCTTCACTTTTTACTGGATTTAATCTGGAACCTTATATAAAGGAAAATTTTCTGCAAATATTTTTTTTCAATATACTGTTGGCAATAAATGCACTTAGTTAGTATGTTATTTTCTCTCAGTAGTGACTACTTTTATTAAACCTTTTTTCTGACTACAGATCACAATGTCATCTGCAAACATCATAGTCCATGGGGACTCCTGTCTGATCTTGTCTTCTGTTCTTATAATATCCACATTTAATCATGACCATGTTTATTTTATCCACTTATTTTATATCTTAGAAAAAAATCTTCTTTACATAGTTTTCCCCTTAACTTTTTTTTACTCTTTTACATTTCAAAAATACATGTAAAATAGTTTATTTTTCTTGACAATGTAAACATATTTTATCACTTTTCTTTTTATATGGCATATTTCCTTTTACTGGTAATTTATCTATTACCAGTCACCACACAAATCTTGTCATTCTACTTTCCGATTACTCCATTTGCTTCTTATCATTATGACTTTATTTTTTTTTCATCTGTTAGATTTTCCTGCAGTTTTACATAATAATGTTTTATCATTACATTCTTATACCATACTTTTCTATCTTTTTCTATAACAGCAATTTTTATTTTCCACAAATGGATGGATTGCTTGATATATGTATAATTGTTTTGTGTTTTTATTTTTAACACAATAATACAATCACATCCACCAGGCCATAAACCCCTTTTATCATAAACTTTTGCAATGTCCAGTACTTCTTTACATAAAGTTCTAAAATATCCTTTGAAAGTCTTTCTTTCCACCTATCTTTGAAATTGTACACAAATATTCTTGATGTTTCCCTGTTAAATGTTTTTATCACCTAAAGATTCCATGGGTTACAGTCTTTCTTTTTTTCATATTCTCCAAGAAAATTTTTCATTATAAAACAGTTTCAAATACAATGTCACAAAATGTCTGCTTGTTAATAAGAAAAACACTCTTACCTCATGTGCTTTTACACTCAAAGGAGTGATTAAATTGCCCCACACTTCATACCTGTTTAATAGATCTAATGCCAAGACATCTAGTGGTTAGTTGGGTCCTTTTGGTACTTATAGTTGTCAGACATGCAAATTATGTAGATATTTATCCAATAGCCAAGCTATTGTTATTAGATATACTGGTAGAGGTATAGAAGCTATAACCAAAAGCTAGTTTACTTGCAAGTCCAAACATCTTGTTTATTGAGAGCATTGTGATACATGTGAAACATTTTTATGTTAGCAAGACCAACAGAATGCTTTCCAAGAGGATTTATGAGCATATATTAGCAATTTAAATTAAAGACTGTAATAATACTTTAGCTAAACATGTTTATTTATTTACATCATACAAATTTTTTTTGTATTAGATATATTATATGATGTTAATAGTATGCTAGATTATAAGGAAGTTCAGAGGCAAATTGCTTTGGGTATAGACAGATATCCTGGTCTTAATGAGTGTATTACTATTACATGCTTTTTAAAAAATTCATATGTTTGAATCAAGATTTTATAGTTCTTTTGTGGTTTTGTTTTTGTGTAGGTGTATTTCTTTAAAGAATGAATTGATTCTTTTATCAATTTGTTAGTCACTTTAATTGGTTCTTTAAGAACATGTGATAGGATACCTACCAAATAATGGAATGGACAAATTGTTGAATGTCATATGGTTGAAACCATATCATCATTAATTCAGTCCATCAAAATGAACTCAAAACAAAGACATCTGCATGCACCATAAAAAACTTGCTTTTGCAGGGGGGCAAGCCTCCTTGCATCCCCCACACCCTCTCCTAATTATACATACCAACTCCAAGATCACACTACAGTGGGGAAAAGGGCAAATGTCCTGATCCATGCTGTAGTGCAATCTCAGTCAGAATAGTTCAATGGACTGAATTGCCGATTATATGGGTTCAACCATATGATCGACAATTTGTCTGTTCGATTATTTGATAGGTATCCCTTTAAATATAACATATAATGCTAGTTCACATTGAAGAATTTTTTGTTGTGATTATTAAAGAATGAAAGCACTTACCAATTTATTTGTCTTTTATTTTATTTGATGCAGCTGTTTGTTTACTGTCTTAGCAGGGTATTGTGTTTTTTTTAAGTTTCTTATTACCACTTTGTATGCTGGATTTTTTTTTTTGTTGGTTTGTTCAGTGTTCCGGCATTTCAGTGTTTGGATGGACATGTCTTTTGCTGCTAATTTGTGTAATGGTGATGATGCCAGCCTTAATTTATCAGTACATTCTGTTCCTGAAGACTTTGTGGTACTTAGCCATTTATGGATTTATTAATGAAAACGCAGGCTGTGTTTGTAAAACTTGTTCATTGGTTTCCTAAACAATCCAATCATGTGATGACTGAAGTTTCAACTGCCAGAATTACCGATATTTTAGATAGAACTTTATTCGCGGATCCTTCTTCCAGCATTGTAAGATTGGGATCCGTTGAACAATTAATTAAAAGTACTGTGAATCTGTTACTTTAATAATACATACTCATTTAGTGAGTCTTACAGCACCAGTTCTTATGGTGCTTATGGAACAACATGTAAATTGAATATTTATGACTTAGAATCTAAACTGCTTAAGTTGAAAAGGTTGCAATAAGAGAACTTCTATTTAGAATATTGTATCAGTATTAAGCAGGTTCCAAAAGCCTCTTGCTGTTAACATTTCTGAATGTTATTACTAAGGATAATAGCATTTATGACATTTTAGTGGACTTAAGCATTTGGTTTCTCACAATGCACCTAAAACAGAACTTCTTTGTAGCCAAATTAGAAGCCTTGATAGTAGTGTGAGAAATATTTAACATTTTGAATGCTGGTCGTCTATTTATCATGGCATTATGGCTAGAATTGATAGGCTTTTTGATACTATCATGGCTTGGAAGCAGAGAAAGTTAAGCAGGGATGCTGAGAGCTATAGGAATAACTTTGCATAGCCTTTGTTGTATAACTATCAACCATCAACAGGCAGTTCAGATATCAGAGTCAATAATGATATCAGCATTGGTTATGCCAGTTCAGCTGTGCCGGCTTCTTTTTCATACAATACCTGTGTTGAATTTCTACCTTTGCCTAGGTGTTCAAATAGGGTTATGAACAAATCCAAGGATGATAATAACAGTGTGACAGCCAATGTGTTTGGTGGTGTTAATGAAGTTTCTTTTCTGCAGGAACTACATCATGCAAATCAGTGAACTTATTCAACAGTGAGGGGGAAGGCAGGGGACAATGAAGGAGGAATTAAGTTGTCCAGTATTTAATGTGAATTCTGTGAAATTGTCTGAATAGCGCATTAGTTTATTGAACAAAGGGTTTTTTATTTATTCTAGTGAAACATGAATTTAACTCAATTGGTTGTTTATTTTAAATGATATGTCAGAAAAATGAACTTACAATATATTTTATGTGATGTGGATAGGTTCAATAATAGTGATTTTTGTTTAGCACACAAGAGAAGTGCTTATAACCCCACACTTTATTGCACTTTAAATGTTTTTCAGGATGCTTGTGAAAACGATTTTAAGAAGCTGATATATATATAGGTTCATAGGTTCATACTAGGCTATCTGCCCAAGGGCATTTATAAGCCTAGCCCATAGTTATTTGGCTTTCGCCACCCCTTTAGTTTGAATAAAACTATGCCTATTATTTTGCTGTGCCTCTGTCAAGCAATGACACTGAAGTAATCCCTGGGGTATATCTGCGATCCCCCATCCATTGGTCAAGATTCCTCTTGAACAAGGCCAGATTTTGTTCCACAGCATAGGAGTCTCTGGGTGATGAATCTGTCCCTCCAGCACGTTCTATTAATAACCGTGTCAAGGTTTAAGTCTCCCTTGTGGTTCTGAGGGATCTAGATTTTTGAGGTGAAGCATATTCATCAAATCAGGGTTTGACATGGCCTTATATGTCAGGCACAGGTCACCTCTGAGCAAGCGGTATGAGACTGAATAGAGCTGGAGTTCTTTCAGTCGGGCAGCATAAGACATATTTTTGAGACCCTTTATCCTTTCGGTGAGGAACTTTTGGGGCCTTTCCAGCTGCTGCAGGTGTCGGGTCAGATACATTCCAAATGGGGCATTGTACTCAATCGTATATATATATTATAAATCTTTTAAGAAATGTATAATTTAAATGAACCCAAACTTGATGCTTTGCACGATTTTAGGAATAATATGTTATTGAGAACTATGAGAGTAGATAAAGTGAATATAATTGAAATTATGGATATTGACAAATATAATGAAATTATTTCTAGTATGTTAAAATAAAATAAAAGCCACTTAAGAGCAGTAAATTGTGATTAAACCAAACAATAAAATAAAACATAAAAACACTGTAAATGGCAACAGAACTTTAATCAAATAAAGGTACGGTAAGCACTTTTGCAGAAAATCTGCTTCATCAGACCAATAAAACAGTTTGATCAACATTAATTAAATACATACAGTTAAATTCAAATTACCCAGTAAAATACATCAATATCAAGCAAGTGACCAAACATTAAGAATACTAATGAAACTCATTTAAATAATCTTCTTTGCTTCATTGTTGGTCTTAAAGAGTCCTTACCATTTGGACTATAAATTGTATCAACTTGTAAATGTAAAATCCCAAAACATTGGCTACTCTCAGTCTTATTCACACAGCCTCCTAATCTCCCATTTTCCTTTAATAATTGAATTACTTTAAACTTAAAAGAATGCTTCTGTCCCTCTTCCATAGCATGTCTAGCCAAAGAATTAGTTTCCTTGTACTGCCTAATATCCCTTATATGCTTTCTCATACACTCTAAGAAGGAATGATCAGTCTTGCCAATGTAAAACTTATTGCATAACTCAAACTGTGCTAAATATACTAGCTGTCTAGAAGTGCAGTTAGCTTTCACTCTAAAATAATGCCTTTTATTAGTCCCAGGATGTATACCTACATCAATGCTATCAATAAGATAGAATAAATTGTACCTACCACAGGGAAAAGTTCCAATTTGATCTAAGGATTTTTAGCCCCTGTTATTGTTACAACAGAGTAGTCTCTTTAATGACTTCCTATTCCTAAATCTAAAGTTAGGTTGAGTCCCCATCACACTATTAACTCTGTCATGTGAGGTTAATATATGCCAATTTCTTTTAATACTCCTGCATACAGAATGTATATTACTAGAATAACTTAGAGATAAAGGTATATTCTTTACTTTCGTGGGCCTATCTCAGTGTAGATCATAAGTAATCCCACCAAGTGAAAATGATTTTAAGAGGCTTATATATAGAAATCTTTTAAGAAAATGTATAGTTTAAATGAACCCAAACTTGATGCTTTGCATGATTTTAGGAATAATATGTAAGTGAGAATTATGAGAGTAGATAAAGGGAATAGAATTGAAATTATGGATACTGATAAATATAATAAAAGTATTTCTAGTATGTTGTTTGATGCAAACTGTTATATAATGATTCCTAAGTATTTGATGTTACAAATTTTTTCTAAGGTCGCTTTCATATTATAAATTTATTTAGTGAAGAATCTATTGACTCTTCAACTTATGAGTTTTTTAAAAATTATTATCCTAGGATTGGGTTTATCTTTGGTATTTTAAAGATACATAAAGATGTTATCAACACTCCTTTTAAGCCCATAGTTTCTGCTCATAATAGTAAAACAGAATAGAGAGAGTTATTTAGATGTTATTTTAAATGCTGTGATACACAGTTCAATTTATTATTTACAAGATTCTTGGATTTGTTTGGATTTACCTAAGAATTATCATTTGACAGACACAGAGACTATGTTAATTACCATTGACACTGTGCCCTTACATACTGCCATGCCTTGGGAAAGTGGTATTAATTTTGTACATATGTATCTTTATAAATTTATAGGTATTGATAATACTAAAAATTAATACAATTTGTTTATTATTCAAATTAATGCTTGCCAACAATGCTAATAATAAGCAAATTGTATTAGAATTAGTGCTTGCCAATAATTTTTTTACATCCCAAGGTGAGATTTATCAACTATTAAAAGGCATTGCAGTGGGTGCCAGGATGGCCAACACACTTTCCAATTTAGTAATGGCATGGTGGCAACAAGTTTATGTGGCCAAACATCCTTTTTATTAGTTTGTTAGTTTTTATAGAGGGTACACAATGATTTAATTTTTATTTACAACAGCACTTGGGAAAATTTCTTGACTTTTTTGGATGATATTAATCACAGTGCAAAGATTTCTTAAGATTTACTATTGGTGCTAAAGTATTAATAGTTATTTTTTGTATTTAATGATTAATATATATATTTATGCAATAGCAGTTTTCATAATTATTTATTTAGGAAATCAGCTTTTGTTAATAATTATCATTATCTTCATTTCAGTAGCATGCATCCTTCATTTATAAAATGGAATATAGTTAGTTGGCAACTTATTGGGCTTAGCTGATTGATAAGTGATGATGTGGGCTTTTTGAAAGAAATCGACATGTTAATAGCTTTATTCTTTAATTGTAGTTATCCTGCTAGTAGAGTATCCAGTATATCTAATGAAATTATAAATAAGTGGTATGCTAAGTTTCAGCCTCTTTGGATTCTAGATATATGATTAAGACCAAGTCTGCTGTTAGGACATTTCATAATTATTTTGTTCTACCAATGAGCATTGATATGGCTGGTATTAGGACTATTATTAATAATAATTGGAAAGGTGTTCGGGGTAATATGGATTTAGTCAATATTACTGGAAATTTTCTGATTTTTACTTATAAAAAATTTATTAATTTAGCTTTTTTTAATAGATCTGTTGCCAAGACATCTAGTGGCTATTTGGGTTATTTTGATACTTATAGCTGTCAGATGTGTAAATTATGTAGATATTTAACCAATAGCCAAGCTATTTTTATCTGACGTACTGGTCGAATTATAGAGGCTAAACATTGGTTTACATGCAAGTCCAAACATGTTGTTTATTTGGGTTCCTATTAGAACAACAAAAACGCATTTTGTTGAATGCATTTTCATCGACATCTAAACAGCAAACAGGCAAAACAGCAAAGTGGCTGTTCAGCGAATTCTTTCTCTGGGAAAGAAGTCACTTGACACTTTGTTGCTTTGCCGTGTTATGTACTGTAGTATGGTCTCAGGGATTCCCTTATCTGGTATAGCTCTCGAGCGTAAATGTGCATCAGTTACTGACCATTAGGGTTAGGGTGCAGGTTAAGGTAAGTGCATATGTTTTAAACTGCTTACATTTTTTTTTTTGCGTTAGATGTACAGTTGAGTTAAGTGCATATGTGCTTTAAGCTGTTTACTTTGTTTTTTTTTGGGGGGTAGAATTAGGGTTAAGGTAAGTGTGTATGTGTTTGGAACTGCTTACGTAAATGTGCAACAGTTACTGACATTAGGGTTAGGGTGCAGGTTAAGGTAAGTGCATATGTTTTAAACTGTTTACTTTTTGTTTGCATTAGATGTACGGTTGAGGTACGCACGTGTGTGTTTTCAGCTGTTTACTTTTTTGGGGGGGTAGAATTAGGGTTAAGGTAAGTGTGTATGTGTTTGGAAATGTTTACTGTTTTTTTTTTCTTAGTTGGAACAGCGATTTCTTTGCCTAGGAAAGAAATCTCTGTTCTCAGGTGTCGACATTTTCAGCTTTCGCTGAAATAGGGTCAATAAAACATTGTTCACTGTTTTAAGTGTTCGATGTTGTAATATAGACCCATTTATTAAGCAGATTGTGATACCTATGAAGAATTTTATGTTATCACGACCAACAGAATGCTTTCTGAGAGGATTGATGAGCATATATTAGCAATTAAAAATAGATACTGTGATAATGCTTTAGCTAAACATACATTATTGTGTACATCATACAAAAAATTTAGTCTTTTTGTATTAGATACATAATACAATGTATGTTGAGGGGTGATCTTAATAGTATGCTAGAGTGTAAGGAGGTTCAGTGGCAAATTGCTTTGACTGCAGAGAGATATCCTGGTCTTAACAAATGTATTAATATTAAATGCTTTATAAAAAAAAATCATATATTTGAATCTAGTTTTTATAGTTCTTTTGTGGTTTTGGTTTTGTGTAGGTTTATTAATTTGTTAGTCATTTTAATTGGTTCTTTAACAGCATGTGATACACATCTTTAACTATATCATATGATGTTGATTTGCATTGGTCTGGAGAAGCTCTTGTTGTGATTATTAAAGAAGGAAACTGCTTACCAATTTATTTGTCTTTTATTTTATTTGAGGCAGCTGTCCGTTCACTATCTTGGCAGTGTTTTGCGTTTTTTTTTTAGCGTCTCATTCTGCCTTGCATGCTGGATTAGTTTTTTTTTTTTGGTCTTTTCATTATAGCTTTGATATTTTCAACTGTTAGATTTTCTCACAACTTTACATACAATGTTTTATCATTACAGACTTTTCTATCTTCTTTTATAGCATCAATTTTTATTTTCTAGAAAAATATCTTTTCTTTGTAATATTTTATTTCATTTATGTAATCTTTTTTTCATTTCTTTACTATACCCCCAAATGTATCATACTTATATTTATAAAATGTTACTACTAATCTCTCGTCTTTTTCATTTATCTACTTTACCACTTTGTCCAAATTTAATGAAACAGCATATACCACTGGGTTAATTAAGCCTAAACTTCCTTCCCCTTTGTTTATATGCAAAACTTCACTTTTTACTGGATTTAATCTGGAACCTTATATAAAGGAAAATTTTCTGCAATAATTATTTTCAAATACTGTTGGCAACATAAATGCACTAGTTAAGTATGTTATTTTCGCATCAGTACTGACTTTATCAAATAACCTTTTTTTCTGAATGATAATTTATATGTTCTCTAGAAAAGACAGGTTTGTTTTATTTCTGCCATCCTTTTTCCATAGAATTCTACTTACATCTTTATTCCCAAATTGTATATCTAACACAGAAATGTAATTAATTGTAAAATATTTATACCTTACCTTTACTACATCACATAAACCTTTATTTTTCTCTTTATTTATAGCCATCCCTATCACCTGTAGACACTCATTTATGCAAATTATTACTTCTATTACCCACATTTTGCTTTTTGTAATTATTATAATATCATTCACATATGTTAAGAGAAATGGAATTCTTAACCCTTCTGGTGTTATATACTCCACCTCCTTCATTTTGTAATTTATTTCACATACTATTACATTCATAACTAGTACAAAAAGTATATATCTCATTGGACACCCCTATCTTATACCACTATCCATATGTACCTCTTGGATTAAACAGCTATTTTTAAGTAGTTTTACTTTATTATAACCATATGCTGACATAAATAATTGCATACCTTCCTATCTTATATTATATTCTTTCATTATTACCCATAAGATTTCATGTCCAATTGTATCAAAATACCTTATTAAGGTCTCCTATCATGATTTTCACTTCTTATTTTCTATTCATAATATCGTTCACAATTTGTTTAACTATCATTAAGAATTCTTGACAATCCTTCCCCTTTACACTGTAAATACTATCTTCCATATAATTTTCCATGTTTGTTTCACATCTCTTTTGTATTATTTTCTTATTTGATTTTATAATCATTATTAATCAATACTATTGGTTTCCAGTTCTTTTAATTGTTTGCTATCTTCCTTCTTCCATATAAATTTACGTATTCCCCTACACAGTTCTTTTATATAAAACCTCAATTTAACCATTCATTGAAAATCTTTAATTTTTTTTTTTTTTTGCCACTCCATTAAGTTTTTATGCATTTCATATCCTATTCCATCTGGTCCTGCAGCTGAATCAATATTTACTTATCCTAATACTTTATCTAGCTCATTTAAAGAAATGTCCTTTTCCACATGTATTACTAATCTCTTTCCTTCTTCATTCCATGCTTTCCCATTTCTCCTTTTATGCCTTTGCCTATTTTTACATGTTCCTTGTTTTCCTTTATCTTTAGCCATATTGCAAGATGATCAGAAAATCCTGTTTCAACTACCTCTATGTATCATATAGCTGAACCTTCTGATACTATAAAATAATCTATTTCACTTCTATATATAACCCTTTTGTAAGTCCATGAATGTTTATCTCAAAGTTTTAACTTACCACATCTTACAACTTCTAACATTTTTTATATCAATTCCATTCTTTTTTGCTTACCTGTTAAATCACAATTAAAGTCTCCAGTTATTATAATATTCATATTTATCACTACATAGTCTAAAATATGATGAAAGGAGCATATAATGTAATTCTATATACTTGTTCTTTTCATTTTAAATTTACAATGGTTAATCTCCCATGTTTGCTAAAGTTACATCTAATATCTTTACTGTATTTCTAGTGAATATGGCTATTCCAGAACATCTCTCATTTCCCAAATTCCAGATTATCTTTCCTCCCCTTTCTCTGTTTGTAACCTTTCTTCATTTGTTAAGAATCTTGTGTCTGCTAATATAATTCCGTCTACATCTCACATATTACACCACTCCAAAATCCATATTCTTCTTTCTATAGTCTTAATACTATTGACATTTACAGAAAGCACTCTAGCATTTTCATTTTTTCCTCAGATTCATGGTTTCATCAGTTCATAGCTAATTACTAGTCTAGCTTGTTTAATAGGCCATTCTAAGCCTAGTCAGTTTCCTTCCCTAAAATGAGAATCACTGTGCTTTTACACCCAAAGGAGTTATTAAATTGTCCACACTTCATACCTGTCCATTTCTTTATCTTCTTTACATTGAATCCTTCACACATACGTTTTTCATTTTCTTCTACTTTCTTTTCTGCTATTCCCTTTTTCCTTCTTTTACCTTCCTTCATATGTTTTCTTTTCCATCTCACCACTATTCCTCAGAAGTTTCTCTGTGTCTTCCTTTTTTTTCCATAATCTCCTCATAGGAAACATCTCCTTTTCTGGCTCACTCTGCATCACAATTTATTCAAATAAATCATCCCACAACCCACCCAACTGGAGGGTTGTAATTATACATCCACCATTTGCCAAAAAATCTCCATCAAACACATTCTCCGGTTTCGATATTTGCTTTTTCCTCCATTTCTATTCAGTACTCCATTATCTCCTTTTCTCTTCATCTCATTCCATGTATCTCCAGGCTGCCTCTGCACCTGGAATGGAAACAGGAATTGCTCATGGAAAATTGGTCCCACTTGCAACAACGAGGAGTAGGGGAAGTTCCCCGCTCCCTGACCATTTCCTTCTAGTAGTACTATAAATACCACCTCAGGTCTCTCCTGAAAACATGTGCCTTAACCTAGTCAACAAAAGGGTAAACAAAAATAAATCAAGTGCATGAAATATGGACAGCCTTTAAGGTACTACACCAGAACAATTGCTGGAAAAGAGAATAAATATTTATTTTTTGATTGATTAATTGATTGATTGACATTTGATTACCAGGAAAGTCTGACTGGGTAGAATCCCATTTTCAGTGGAGGCCTGGGAAGAAAAGCTCCAAATTATTATAACACATTTTAAGAACAACAATTTTACAATCTTCAAAAAATGAAAAAACAAAAAAAAAAACACCTGCAATATAAATAATTATAACAAATTAGACATAATATAAAAACATTGGTTAAGAATCGATACAGGGTATATGACAATTATTTAATATTTAGAGAATTTTTAGACAGTTTGTAGAGAAATTAAAGGTAAGTTAGTCTAATACAAATAGGAATTGCAATATGAATTGAGGGGAAATGGCTTATGATATATTTAGAGAGAAAGTCTGGGAAGAGAGTTAGATAGCAGTAAGGAAGTAACTAATGAAAGAAGAGTAAGGAATGAAAAGGCACTTGTTCACATTTAGGGATATAGTTTATCCTGGTTTTGAGCAAGAACAGAGCCAGATTTCAGCTAGAAAATCTTTCTGAGTTGTTTTGAAAGATGGGAGGGTGTAGACCTGATGGATAAAGGTAAGGTGTTCCAGACCTTAGCAATCTTGTACAAGAACAGACAGTGCCCATCAGATTTGCTAGGTTTGTAGACAGACAGGAATTGTTGGTCACTGGATTGCAATGCCACTGCAAACATAATTATGTAGAATGTTCTTTAGCGCTGGCCAGGCAGATGGATGCTGGACAATTTCATAGGTGATAAGAAGTTGTGTATATGTTAGTTGATGTGGAAGTTCTAACCAATTTAGGCTTTTCAGTGCTATACAGTTGTAGGTTCTGAAAGTGGTATGTGCTAAAAACTTAGCAATTTTGTTATAACATTGTTCAAATTTTAATGTTTGTGATACCTGGAGGTTAGTGAGGATGGGAGCATCATAAAGAAGAGTGGGGAGGAGATAAGTAGTGGCAAGTGTAGTTTTAGTTGCATTGGTGAGAAAGTTTTTGGCTCTTTAAAGGATCCCGAGTTTTGATGAGTTTTTTTATGCAATTTTGTATATGCAGTTTTTCTTATGCAATTTTGTATATGCATGTCAAATGTAAGTTATCATTCACTATCATTCCTAATAGTTTGTTATAAGATGTGATTTCAGTGGTTGTATTATCAAGAGAGAGGACTTTAAATTTAATTTTTTCATGAGAGAGGGATTTGTGAAAAAAAAATGTAATAGTTTGGTCTTTTTTGGGTTGAGCATGAGTTGTGAGTTATGAAGCCATGTTCCAGTGGCTGCTAAATATTCCTGAGTAGTTTTTTGGAGGTGTACCATTTTGTCAGATGTGCAAATGAGAGTGGTATCATCTGTATATTGTATTATGGTGGTCTGTTGTGTTGAAGTATAGAGGGTGTTGGTGAAAATGTCAAAGAGTTGGGGGCCAAGGATAGAACCTTATAGTACACCGGTGGTGACTGGGACTGGGAGGCAAGGAGAGAGCATGAATTGCCATTTTAATGACTGATATGTATTGGGCGCATAGTTTTTGAACCACAGAAGAGTTTGTTGAAAAAAAAACTACTAAGCAAATGTGAAGTAGAAGTTTGCTGTGACAAACTGTGTTGAAGCCTTTAAACAAGTCTAGAAGTAAGGAAGAGACTAGTTTGTCATTATCTCTAGCTTTATTGACAGTATATATATATATATATATGGGTTAGAAGGGCAGTACTAGTTCTAGGGAAGGATGGAAGTTGTGTTGTATAGGGGATAGGAGTTTTTCCTGCAGGAGATAGTCTAGCAGTTGTTTTCAAATATATTTTTCCAGTATTTTGGTGAGGGGAAATAAGATTGCTATAGGTCTAAAGTTATTAATGTCTGCTGAATTTCCTCCTTTGTGCAAATGGATAATGTGTGACAAATACTGATTAAATACTTTAATTAGTAGTGTAGCTAGGGTGAGTGAGAGGGACAACTGCTCCAGCTGCAAAGTTTTGGGGGTGTGATCAGCCATCAGCCAGTTCTAGTCTCTCTTTAATGCAGCATCAGCAAAACTGGATTCTTAAAGGTACTAGGGCCATTAGCCTAGTAACCACCTATGAACCTATGAATCCTATGAACCTATGAGTAAATCAGTATTACATTTGTGATCAAACCTGAGTGTTGTAGTACTATGTGCATGGTCTAAAATCTGAGCTCTGTAGCTCTCCGTGCAAGTAGGGTATAAACTGTCGCAACTGTTTGCTACAGTTTAAAAAAGATTTTTTAAACTAAAACATGAGTGCAATAGCACTCTACACAGGCAGGATATAAACTGTAGCAAACTTTTTTTAATTAAAATAAGTTGAAGGATGGACAGGGCAGGGCACAGAAATGAGACCTGAATGGCTGGGGCAGGAGGGATGGGGCTGTGTCCTGCATCTAGCCACCTGGTTTGTGTGCTAGCAGAAGGAACATCCCTGTCCCTGTAAGGAATCCATAACAATATAGAAAAAAAATAAAAATAAAAAAAATGCTACCTGCAGTGAATGAACTGCAACTGATTGTGGTAGTGCAAGCTATGGAAGAGGACCTGGTTGTGTCCCCTAGAAAGCAGCCAGCTAGTCAGAGAGCCAGGTTGCAATTAAGCCAAATCTCAGATCATGAATTCATTGACAGGTGCCACATAGAAAGACAGAAATCTGGTGCAGACTGTGTGCACCATGTGTGCTCCACACATGTCTATGTGGATATTGTGAGCCAACACCATTCCTCTTGAAACAAAAGTGTACCTGAACCTAGGTGTACTGACATCTGGGACATTCCAGTGACATATGTGAGACACTGTAGGAATGTCACACATAGTTGCCAGTTGTATCTTGTCAAAATTCCTGGCAGCAGCATGCAACAAGGTAGATGAACACATGTACTTTCCATCTACCCCCATGGAGAGGTGAACTGTCATGCACCAGTTCTATGAAATCATAAACTTCCACCATGTATTTGGTGCAATAGATTGCACCCACATCTCCGTTAAGACCCCCCATGCATCCAGAAGCAGACAGATATATCAATAGAAAAGGGTGGCCATCTCTGAACTGCCAGGTGCTGTTTGCAGCAGATGGCTGCATAACAAACATCATGGTGACACACTCTGGAAGTGTCAATAATGCTGCCATATGGAGGGAAAGTTCTCTAAGGGCTGCATTCCAGCAAAGTGAAATAGCTGAAGGACTACTACTGGTTAAGTACAGGAACACAACTAGGATGTAATCTAAAGACATCCATGTCAACATCATCCATGATGACAATATATGTGTTTCCACTCCCTATAACAGGGAACTGTGGTTATCCAGTCAAGCTATGACTAATGACCCTGTACAGAGAACTGTCAAACTCTGCAGAGGAGGCATACAATAGAGTGCACCTACAACAGAGTGCACACAGCAACATAAAATACCATAGAACATGTTTTTGGTGTACTGAAAACCAGTTTCAATGTCTGGACACATCAGGTGGTGCATTGCAATACACACCTGAAAAAGTAACAAAGATGATTACTGTCCGTGCCATGCTACACAATATGCTAAAAACACATGGTGGTCTTCCAGCTGCATGTGTGGGTGAACTACCCTAAAATTCCCAGATATTTGAAGACGACTTTCCGCAGCTATCAGAGGATGAGCAGAAGGATACAGGGGGCAGAAGAAGCAGGTGTGGGTGATGGAGGATTCAGCCACAAGTTCAGGCCCAGGCAACATGACAACATCTGACACACACCTTTGAGTCATGACAAGCCAAACATGTAGAAGTACATACATTAAACATTAATGTTCAATTGTTACCCCACCACAGCAGCACAGATGGCATCTAATGACAATTATCCAGTAGATGTACACACTGAGCATCAGACATAGCAACATAAAATTAACATATAACAGTTTGAACATATATAAATCTATCACAACATGGACCATCAACTCAAGCCACAAGTGACATAGCAGGACATACTGCAGAACTTTTGTCAATATCACAAGCAACATATATCAATATTAAGTATGGATAAAGGTTAATGTACTAATTGGAGTCACTTATGTTTATGAAAAATATCAGACTCCCATGCCATCAGACTTCACAACAACCAGACACAGATGACAGCATTAGTGGTCTGCACAGCAATCATTATCTCCACTGGGTGAGACTGACACTACAGGACATAGTGGATCAACTGCCAGTGTTACTCAAATGCAGTCTAAGAGACTCATGCTTATGGCTCACACAGTAGTTCAGGCTGCCCCTGGCACGTATGGAAAAACTTGGCTCTGGTTGCTGTACACAGGAGACTGGTGGAGTGATGCCAGCATGTGGAGACACACTGTGGGAGCTGAATGTCTTGTTGTGAATGAAGGGCCAACATCAGATGGGCTAGCAGCAGAAGTGTGTGCAGAGTGCAGAAAAGATATCAATGTCCAATATGTAAGGGTTGGTCTGCTGAGAGTGGATCTGCCTCTCCCATGTGTCATTTGGCTAATTACAGTCAGGGCACTCAAAACCTCACTTGTACTATGGCATTGGTGTAGTATTGCCATAACCAGGGATTCAGTGGACCATGCCACAGATAACATGCTTTCATTCTGTGCAGCCAATGCCACCAACCTCATCTTGTCTCCAATCCTGTCCTTCATGTTGTGCATCCAGATGGTGAGCAATATGATCTGTGGTATGGGCAAGTGCATGAATGTCAGATCTGTGATGTCACTGGGAATGTTCTTCTGCCTTAGGAGTAGGCAGATACCCTCTGACACATGCCCATGTACACCAGCAACATGCCAATGACAACTGTGCTGGGCAGTATTGATGTGTTGTGGGGAAGTGTCAACATCACTGGCAGACTCAACATGGGGCTGTGGTCAACAGGCCTCATCCTGTTCTCCAGGATCAGTGGATGGGCTAATAGAGGATAAAGGCAGTGGATGTGCTAATAGAAGACAAGGATGAGACAGGAGAGGAAAACATGCTGATATCACATGCTGGATATCATTAATGACATATGCTACATATGTCTCACTATAATGTTACAGATAATAATGACTTACTAGAAGGTCTTTTCTGGATATGGCCAACGGAACCTATATAACAGGGAGCTGACAATTATGTTTCATATGCAACATACATGACATAGGTGAGGAATACAAGTATAACACACACCTGACATGTCCTTGTGGGAAGCTGGTGCCAGAGTTGAGGGATGAAATGCAACTGTTGTAGGGAAGCAAAGGCATAAACACAGCAATCTTAATCACATGGTTTCCAAATGAGGTAAAACATACAGTAGATAATACATGCACGTGCCAGTAGTTTGTGGATGAGATGCTGATGGTGGCTGTCCTTTGCAGGGGTAGAAAGACACCCCCCCAGATTTAATAAAATCTGTGTAGGCATAGAGTAAAGCCTACACAGATGGTCCCATGGTCGTGTACACAGTACTCCCTTGGTAGCACACCATGAATATTAATGAAGGTGCATTACTGAGGGAGACCTGTGTAACACAGTTATTAAATCAGTGTAGGGAATGCGTTACTGTGTGCAGAGATGAGCAACACACCCCCTGCACTGTGAAAGTGCAGTATTTCAATGTATGCATATGTATTAAATTACATTTTTTTATGCTTTCACAGCAAGGAGTGCAGCAATTGACATGTGTCAATCATCTAAAAATAGAAACTGGATACTTTTAATTATGAATGTAAAGGTCAGGTTTAAGCATAGCTGAGCAGGTCCGTGTGACTCACTGTGTTGCTCAGCGGTGCTTAAATGTAGTAGAGAGGTATATATAAAAGTATAGCAGAATTCTACATGTCCACTCAGCCAAATGGGTTAGAGTGGCAGCCTTATGTGCAGTATGTGCAGGGTTTGAATACACAGTCCAATTATTAAGTATTTATTTTGCAAATATAAATTATGCCAATTATTTTTGAATCCTGCTTTGCTGTGCACAGCTAAGCCTTGCCAAGCACTGCTTAAACAAGGAACATTTTAGCACTGCTTAGCTGGTTTGTGCATTGCTAAGTGGTGCAAAGCACTGCTCAGCATTTGCTAGTCTAAGCACTGCTCAGCTCAGCTTAGCTGGTTTGCGAACTGCTAAGCATTGTTTAGCATTAGCAGTTTAAGCACTGCTGAGCTCAGCTAAGCTGGTTTGCGTGGTGCCTAGTGAAGTGCCACATTTTTTAAAATGGCCCAGTGATCTGCAAGGGTGGAAAAACAGTCTTATTTAAGTGCAACAGGCAGAATTATAGCATAACCAGTTGGAGTTTGAACTGTGCAGGAACTATGGCAGGTGTTGGAGAGGGTGGGCACTTCCAGGCACAGGGGTGGGGCATTCTGGAGTCCAAGGTCATGCTTGGACTTCTAGTGAAATACCATGATGTCCTGCTGCTTCAGGGCTAGTACCAAGGATAGGAAGATAAGTCAGAGGCCTTGGACCAGCTGCCACAGGATCTCACCAGTGCAACAGTATCCCCCACACAGGTGAGAGGTCTGTCATCAGTTTGACGATCTGAAGTGGTGGAAGAGCGGGCTTCTGGACACCTGGGTCTAGGATGCTCGGGATGGGAATGCCCCACAAGTTTGTAAGCGCTGTTAGTATTGTTTTACCAATACCTAATCTGAATGTGTGATAGACAGGTATGCATAATGGTGTGATTCTCTCCCTGCAGCTGCAGTGGAGAGAGCTCACAACCTAGAAGCCCATGCAGGGCATGTGGCCAGGTTGGACCATGAGTGTAGTGACTACAGATTAATTTGCACTCTATAGTCAAATACACAAGATAGAGTACTTCAGTCACTGCCAGTAGGTACATACTGTACAGATTTGTGTCATGCAATGAATGTGGACGTAGGGGAGTACTGCAATAACTGTCTACTGCAAAGTATAGTGCAATAAAGATTAAAGCATTAAACATGATAATGTTAATGAAATAAAGATTCTACTACAATAATTGTGGAATTACAACTGTATTGCAACACCTGCATTATCCCAAATGTTGTTTAATAAAGACTAAAAAATATGACAATAACTGCATGAAGGTACCCCTAATAAAGATGTGTTGTGCAATATGTGTGTAAGTAGGGCTGTTCTTCATGAAATCGAGTATGACATCTGCTCTAAAATCACAACATAAAATACCACTAACTGACTCAAGGTTAGGTAAGAAAGAGTGTTATGCTAAACTGTAGATATACGCATTATGAAATTTTCTGCATTAACATCTGAAGCAGTACCAGGAACACCCAAGGTAGATTGTGTATATCAGGATTGTCTTGTGTTAATCATTGCATTTCTGCTATATGCATTCCTGCTCCGAGGTACAGTGCTGCAGGCAAGAATGAAAATGTAATAGTTGTAGACTGCAAATGTACTATCTGCAACTGTATATGGGTCAGGTAGCCAAACCAATTCTACGATATGGTTTGTGCACGTCACAGATATTTTCATCCACTAAAAGTTTATTGTGTACACCTGCATTCTATGTATTAATGTACAGTTTACCTAGTATCTTTGTCATGCATGAATCTCATGCATGTGTGTTCAACTGTCACTGCGGTCTTGTATAAAACTGTACTACTATTACAAGGTCATATTTTATTTCCAGGTGAGCTCTAGACAAACATCAGGTAGTCAATAGTCAGCAGAGGCTCAATAGCTCAGTTTGTTAAATGTTGTGTCTGATGTACATTTTGTCACACACAGACCAGGGTTTGAATCCAGTGACAAGTACTAATAAATATTACTGAATCAGTTATGTATTGTTAACAGATTTTCTCCCCACAGGAATTACAGGTAAATGGGTGCAATAGCCCTTATTATGGGTTAATAATTTGTGTGTTCAGAAGTAACAGACTTTTAATGGTATTGCTCAGGAATGTGATAAGATGTCAGAAAATAATGGCAACAAGTACAATACTAATAAAAGATATTACAATAAATAAAACGTGTAATCTTGGTATGGCTGTGTATGTTTGCTGACATTCTATTCCCATGCTTGCCAAGGATGGCATGATAGTTGTTTCCTCTCTGTACTGTAAATGATACATGTCTCTCAAGTGTCATACTGTCATGGACTGTAATCACTGTCACCTAATCCCTCTGTCACAGATTTATCATCGACATGATTATGTCACTAGCACAATCACAGTATTGTTATACATATGTTATGGTTTACTATTGACAAATGTTCTCTAAATGTTATGTTGGACCTTGTGTTTTATTATTGTTATGTAATACAATGGTTGCATGCTAACATAACATGTTGAATTACCTATGTTGTTGGCCTTATGCCATAACTGTTACTGGCATGTTGTTACTATACTGACTGTTATCTCACTTATTGTTGTGTTCCATATACTATGCAATGTTATGTTACTGGGTTATTTGCAATGTTCTGGCATGCTGTTATAACTACTTAAATGTTATGTTCATTACTAATTTATACACATTGAATACCTCAACATCACAGCTCGACTGGGTAGGCCAGTTCCTGGCGATCCACTTACCCTACCTCAGTTGACCATGGCACCTGGTTCCAGCATGTCTGGGACCCAAGCCGGTGGTGCCCCCTGTGCTGGCCCTGCACCAAATATAGTGGGAACTGCCTCAGGGGACAGGGCATGTCATCCCCAGGAGTGGGGGCAGAAGGGGGTTGTCACCCAGGATCAGTTACCAGAGATGGTGGGCAGGTTAGTGCATCCTGTTTATGAGAATGGCCTGCACCATATTGAGGCACACTGGCCAACCTGGAGAGGTAAGGTGGCCCCATCACCCAGCCTCCAGCACAGCCACCTTTGGGCAGTTAAGGAGCAGTGTTGATTGCCAATGGGTGAGGAGCTCGGTCACACTGCTGCCATCTGGGGGTACATGAATCTCTGATTCCCCAACACGCTCCCTGCCCAAGGTGTTTACCCCCCTCAGGTGTCACACACTGCCTCTGTATGCTGTCTTGTCTGTCTGCAAATGCAACCTCTCCTGTCCAACTTACCTCCCCACATGTATATTTATCACTTCCCCAACATTCCACTGTCTCCTTAAAAAAAGGGCACCTGTCCCCCAAAGAAAATATTGCCCCATACATAGCTTTCCATTTCACACCCACATCCACTGGACACAATTCATTATTACATGAATTAATCAACACAGTTATGTTGCCCTCACCCCTCTCTCTGGGGTGTGAGTCTCCAAATTCCATATTCTGTTCAACCTGCACAGCTGTTGCTATACAAGAAATAGAGAGCTATGGTCCTTTCCCACACCCATCCTTCACATTCCCTATCTGCCTTTCAATATGTTTTTCCCACTGCTTGCCCCCATTTCACAATTTTCCTATCACCCCTTTTTTCTTTTCTATTTTCTAATTAGTGGGGGTTTAAGCAGAGCAAAGTGGCAAGGTGTGCTGCTCAAACCACGCAAACCTGCTTAAAACTGCTTAAAATTGCCTTAATCATCTTATGTGTTTCTGACAGTGTTAGGTACATCTGTAAAATAATCACCCTTGCTATGTCATGAACCTGGGCCTCTGTCAACTACAACATGGTGCATTAACCCACTAGCCCACTCAGCTCTGAATTAAAACAGGTGTTTCTACCATCATATCCTCATTGCCACTGACACACTGCAAGTACATATAATGGGGAAACTGGCAGTGTACATGGGACTATGATGCAGACACTGTCCCAGTACACAGACAAATAAATAATAATGGATGTACATGAGGCCTGAAATAGCAGGTATAGCTGTCAACTGTACAGACTGTTGCAGAATGTCCACATCCATGTCCCCTAGGTTTGGCATAGTTTTCATGAAAACATATATGTCTGCTAAACTACTGGCTAGTCATTAAAGACTGAGGTTAGAAGATCATGACAGACATTTCAGTGTCATACCTCATACCCATCAGAAAACACATGCTAATGAAATTCTGGTGTCACAGACTGTATACATGCCCATATATCTTGCAAATACACCTGCTGCAGCAGTGACTCAGTATCTCAGTCTGTTAAATGCCTTGCATTTAGCACATTTTGCCACTCACAGTCCTGGGTTTGAATTCAGTACATTGCACTTCAGTTACATTCTTGTGACTACAGCAAATAATGACTGAGTCATGCAATTTTCACCAGAACAGGATGCTGCTACTACAAGTCAAAGGCCTCTAGGTAGGGACACACTGCACATATTATAGCCTACCTATATCTTGCCTACTACTCTCTGATTGGCACTGTTACATAACAGATGTACCTTCACCACATGTCTCGACTGGACTGTTATGAGTATCCTCACCCTGACTCTGCTGTAACAGCAGAGCTGACACTGGTCCCTCAGTGACACATGCAGCTTGCTGTACTCCAAAGTGTTCACACTCGCCACTATGTGTCCTAGGCAAAAAGCAGCAGCTGCAGACTGCAACATATGCAGCTGTATGTTAAGCTACTTGCCACAGACCTACCATAGCTCACAATCCCCTAGAATGTAGGATCCACACAACACCCATACATAAAGGGGGTGAGGACAAAGGCCAAGTGACAGGGACATGTGTCACCATCTGTCCCTACAAATATTCAGAGCTGATAGACCAGCAGCTACTGCAGCAGCATGCATATTCAGATGGGTATGACTTCTGACGCTCACATAGTCTCTTCCCCCTTACTGACCTCAACCCACAATGTTTAACACTGAACTGCCAGATAATCACAAAGTCATTTTACAATGACCAAACATAGCATGCAAAACTGTGGACATACCTCATAAATCTCAACAGTGGACAGTATTTGTACTTACCTTTTGTGATGCTGTAGTCTCCACAACTCATTAATGTCCATCCATACCTCTCAACCTCTTAGAGCAAGAAATCTGGACTAAGACATAAATTATGGAGGGGACAAAGGACCAAAAATAGGGACAATTTTTAAAAATGCTCTTACAAACTTAGAAAGTTGATAGTATAGCAGGTATTGCATTGGCAATAATTTTCTGAAGAGTATGAAGTCTGAAACTCAAATGTCTGTCATTATTTTCTGACTTTAATTTTTAATGTCTTGCCAATACTTTGCCAGAAAACTAAAGTTTTAGGAAACACTGACCAAAAATATGAGCCAAAAATCTGGACATTCTGTGAAAATCTGTACAGTTGAGAGGTATGTGTCCATCTCACAGACTAAGAAAAAGGCCAAGGCCTACATGAAGGCTTTAAATATTGCACTGTTGTGACTTGTCATTGGCTAACGAAAGTGCTACCCAGCCGTTCTGGATGGAATTAGCAAGTCTGAGCCACAGATATGTGCACAGGCCATCACCTGTTATTGAGCATTACCTACAAAAGGCAAGCAGCTGCCTATGGAAAACAGGTCTGTAACTTGCTTTACCAAGACAGACTGTGATTTTGGAAGCATTTTTCTTGAGGAGTTGTGCAAAAACAGATTATATCACTCTACCGGGTATGTAATACAAATCCCCATATAATGGGATGCAGATGGAAGGATGCAGTTTTTGGGAATAGGGATAACAATAGTAGGCCTGAAGTACATCTTTGGGAATGACATGGTGATAGTTTGCTGTCCAACAACTACAGGCTTGCCTTTCAACTGTGCCTGATGTGACTTAAATCACAGCTCTAGCCCTCTCACTCCCTCCTACAGTGGTCGTCTCCTGTATGAATTCTACTGGATTATGTGTTAGACATAAGTAAGGGTGGACACAACTGTCATATGACATAATGTACTGTCATTCAGCTTGCCTCAGTCTATGAATATCACAGAGGAATAATTCAGACATTGTACAGGTGTCCCTGACTGTCCCTGATGTACTCTGGCTAGGTCACTGTTTTGTCAAAATTCATATCTCATCACTTGACAGCTACGGCTAGCATACCTGGCAACCCCCTACAGCAGGAATTCAGGTCATAGCTGTTATTAGTGGGGGGGGGGGCACAGGCCCAACCTCAATGACAGAGTGTACATTTTGGTCATACAAAGTCAGGGTATGAATACAGCAACAGATATTACTGGAGCATAACTGTTTTCTGAGGGTTATAGCATGTGACAGCCAGATTCTCTACATTCTGAGATCAACAAGCAATTATTGTCCAACCATTTGCCAGACATCCACATGTTTCTGGCAAAGGAACCACATATATCAGGCACATGGACACACTCCACTAACATCTTTGTACTAGAGAAGTAGCACGCCTACAGGGAAGATACCCTACAGCACATTTGCAATGCCATCTGCCATTGTGGCACATGGATGTTGCTGGACAGTCCCCATATACTTGTTATAACACACAACTATTTGTCTGACAGTGGCTGTATGACATGGTGCTGGGATGCTACCCATACAGCATACTCTGTCACGGCACACAAGGACATAACCGGTATTGTGCAGTGGATATTGCAGACCAATTTAGATGTGCAGGATCTGTACATAGTGGATAGCAATGTATGTGGTGCTGTCATGAGTTCCTCTCTTCATGTCTTTCAGACAGGATGTATAGATGGAGGTATGCGCCGTTGTCAGATGCTGAAAATAATGCTATCCTGAATGGCCTCAGACTACATCACAACATTCTGCTGTCCAGGAGTCACCAGAATCATGAACAACGTGCAGCACCATGGGCTGACCTCATCACAGCAGTCAACCACGTAGGGCTATAGGACAAAAGCTATGACAGGTCTGACACTGGGCAACAGATATGGTAAATGTTGCATGGCAAAGGGCCACTGCTGTGGCCAGAGACCGTGCTGCCACCGGTGGAGGGCCTGCAGCAGTACAACCACTCTTGGCCACAGAGGAATTCCTGGTGAACTTGGGACCAACTACCAGCTCCCAAGTATCCATCATCCCATACATCATGGAGGTAGATGCCACAGCATCCACAGCAGAGGAGTGTCCAGGTAAGCCTCCTGTGTTCATCACTGTAATACTGTATCAGTCATTGTGGCCGCCTCTGCATACCAGTACATGGATGTCAGGTCAATCTGCATTGGGGGGGAGTTTGTTTTTAATGTACACTTGTGCACACATACTCAGAATGTCAGCAATGTAGGCAGCATCATAGTACCCACTGTACATGTTGATATACACACATATTATCCTATAACAATGACACATTTGGTATTGCTGACAATACCTCTCCCGTACACTTCCATAGATATCAGGTGTGGCCATAGTCAAAAGTCCTGCACCCATTGAGTGTGATAGTGTTTTTCTATGGATCACATATACCCTAAGAATGTTAAGGGCTGCCATTTTGCTGTAGACACAACTGATATGCTTAGCCAGAGTACAATACTTGCATGTTCAGTTCCGGAGGGGTTAACTGAAGTGCATTAAATCGGTAATCACAGTAGTGTATTTGCAGAAGCAGTAACATATTTGCAGTTATTTTTGTGAAGGACTATGCAGTTTGCTATACATGGGGCAATAGCATGCTCAAGATGGGTACACTGTGTTTTAGGTGTAGGTGTGTCACATGCACTGACATATCGCTTATCTCACAGGTGTATAGTACTGGCAACATTAAGTGGATGTAGCTGCAGTGCATATTATAAACGGCCTGTCTTGCCTGTGTATGTTGTATTCTGCTTGTGTATTGTGCATGGGATCAGAAATAAATGTATGTGTAATGCAGTTGTGGCTGTTAGCTGTATGTGTGTGTGTGTGGATCACCATACATAGTAGTGCAGGTAGTAATGTACTTATTTTGTCTTCCTCCTCACAGGTGACCGTGAGGGTTGGAGTGTGTCCCCCTCACAACCTGATGTCAGTGTCTCATCAGACTCTGATGATGATGGTGGCCATAGTGAGGCAAAGGTGGGGTTTTTGGGGGATGAATCTGTCTCATGAGTTGACATCCCACTTCCTCCCCCATTGTCCCCGCACACAGTCAGTATGCCCACACAAACCCAGTCCCCTGTGGTCACAGATATTAGATAGTCAGAGTGTGGCAACATCGAACAAGGGAGTGTGGCATCAATGGCATCAGTGAGTGTAGACACTAGTCACAGCCAGAGAGCTGGTGAGGTCCCACACAGGCAGACTGACAGGAGTGCTTGAAGGAGGACTGCTGCCCATCCACTACCTGTCACAGGTCTCACATCATGGGTCACTCAATGCATATTTCAGTCTGTCATGGAGGTACAGGCATTTTCTGAATTCAACACCAGATGACATCCATGACTCCCTCCACCACATTGGTGATGCCGTGCATCATTTCACTGATGTAGTGGACAGATGGTGGGGTGAGACACTGTCAGTCCTTGAATGCACACTGTGCTAGAAGATGTGGTGGGCATAGGGCATTGGACATGTGGCCATAAGTCAGCAACAACATCCACTGATATTCCATGTGGCCATGCATACTCATGCTCCCATAGTGGTAGTACCTCCAGCACTACAGAAGGGAGGGTGCTGTCCACATCATGGCATGGCAGGCCATGAGCATGTGGTCCTGGGTGGTCCCTTGAGGGACACGGGCCCAACAGACACCAGTCACCATTAGTGACTAGTACTGCATCGGACCCTGGGCATGGTGGTGCCAGTGTCACTCCTGGCAGAGCCAGTTCCTGTGTTCATGGCCAGAGATGGTGAACTGTTCATTCTGCCATGTACGGTCCACAGCTCTCCAACATACCCATGTGTAGGGCTAGCGCATGGCTTGAATGTGTACATGCACACACTCAAACATCACTGTCACATGCAGGTCACCAACAGACACACATGGCACCTCTTCATAGCCCAGCTGACCAGCACCCCTTCCTGACACACACACACAATGTCAAATGTTTGGCACAGCCTAGGCCTCTGGCACCCCCACAATACACCCTGTGCATGTGATAATACCTGTGCCACATCCCTGCCATCCATACCATCAATGCAGAGACATGCAAATATATGCCTGGTGCACAGGATGACTACATTACATCAGATGACATTTTGTAGTGCGGCAGTGTTATGCCATGACCGGTGCTGTATGCTGGCATGTGTCATAAGTACACATCAAAGTCTGTGTACCTTTGTTGCATGATGTTAGATTGGTGGTAGTGTTGCAGACTGACAGGTGTCTCTCAGACCTTTGTATATTTCTGTTCCACAGGTCTGAGTGGCTACACTGTGGAGACTTGGTGGCAATACAGTGGCTCAGGATGGCATGGCAGCAAACCAGAAATATGACATCAGCAAGTGGTTATGTGCATGGTTACCTAGGTACGTATGTGTAGAATAGTGTGTCAGGGACAATGGTGGCAGACAGCATAATCCTGCATGCATACCCTATGACAAGTCATGCTACCCTTGATACATGTCACTTGTGTGTTTTGTACCTACAAATATAGTTGTTGGTGGATAGCATTTATGCCTAGGTAGATGTTGGCTATTTAGGGATAGCAGCTACTCCCAGGGCCTTAAAATGTATAACTATTGCACTCAGGCAGAACAGGCATACTACTGCAACATACACACACACACACACACACACACACACACACACACACACACACACACACACACACACACACACACACAGTCAACTTTATTGAGATTAGAGCCCCTACCTATCTTGTAGCATACACTATAGCACTAAGTACTTATTGCATGTGCCACAGAGCTTATCTGTTTTGACGGTGTCTGCCAGTGCTGTTAAGGTGGATGACATCAGCAGCTGCTGACAGAGAGGCCAATGTTGTGGAGGATGCTAGTCACTAGGCCATAAAATGATTGGTTATTGCATAGATATAGGCCTGATGGGCATGTCCGTACTGCTGTATGGGAAATATCTATACACACACACACACACACACACACACACACACACACACACACACACACACACACACACACACACACACACACACACACACACACACACACACACACACACACACACATACCAGTTGGCTAATGTGAGATTAGAAACCCTTGTCATCCAAAAAAATGAGTGGCACGCCACCAAAATAAAAGTATGAACCTGAAAAAAGTACCAGCATGATGAAACAATGCACACTGTCTTTTACTGTTTAAATGGATGTATTTTCTTACCAGCCCACATCTGAAGAAGTATTTCTAAATGAAAACACAAACTTGTTACGTTAATGGGTAGTTATTTCAAAATGTGTCAACCTTATGTTCAATAAAATTTTGTGTTCTTGATTTGTTCTGTGGCTTCATTGTTTCATTGTGCTGGTACCTTTTTCAGATTAGAAACCCTACGTAACTATTATTTCACACTACAGCTCACAGTGCTAGCTGCATGCACCACCAGCTATATTTGATGTCCATATAGCTGCAGCCACAGTTCTTGTGGGCTACGCAAAGTGGCCTTGTGTTACACAACCTGTGTGGCCTGCAGAATGAGGGTAATCATGTCTGAGGGGGATAGGGAGAGACAGATACATATACATAGCTGTCTGTATGCACAGAGATATGTTCACATCTCAGTTCTTTAGGCAGATGAGGCATCAGACATGGGCTGAAATTAGCTAAGAGTAGCAGCATGCCCAGTGTGACTGAAAGTACTTACAAGGTGATTCCAGGCCAAACCTACCTGTACTCCAGTCCGGGATTTTGTGTGCTACAGCCAATTGGCTGCTGCACCTGATTCAACAGTCCAGTACCTCCCTGATATTATGTCCAAGGGATTCCCCGGTTGTGTGCTGAACGTAATACATGACTTTTACCTAGCGACTGTACAGACTGTAATAGACTGTACAGGGTTTGCACATACGTATGGTATGTTTTGCATAGCCTTTTGATTTTCTGGTACATCAGTGACAAATCATTATAGACTGATGTTAGGAACTGATGACAGACATTTGAGTTACTGACTCTGTACACACCAGTGAACCCATGCTACTCCACAAACTGTTATTCTTTGCACTTTATACATTTGTCTGGCCACTACTAAATCCTTCTCCTTATATTTTGGCCTTTGTCCCACTCCTTTTCCTGGCTTTGTCTATATTTTCTCTTCTAAGTGGTTGTAGGTACGCTGTGCTTGGGGTACATGATGTAACACCACACACAGGGTTATAGTCTTCACATCTCTGACTGTACATGTTTTGCAGGTTGTCCAGCGTTCCACCCAATATGTCTGCTCTGCTCCTCAGACAGTTGTGTTTTTCTGGTAATATACTACGAAATGGTGCCCACTGAATTGTTGTAAGTACTGACACATTTACTTGATGGCCTTTACATCCTGCTGCTACTCTGACATGTTACAACCTGCTGTTATACTAGCCACCTTCTAGGTTACTCAGAGCATGTGTAATGTCCATAGCTGTGGCCCCCTGTCCCTCCATTGTCTCTGGCTATGTCCAGCTTTCTTGCAGTAACCGTTTGTGACATATTGACAGTCTGTGGGACTCCTACCATAGGAGTACTTCACATGCAAAATTGTAGGTGCAGCCAGCTTCAAACCATGAACATCATCAACCACTCTGATGTAGTTAGCCCACTGAGCCACACCAGCCACTAGAAAGTGAAGTTTAATTCCTGACATTATCAACAGCAGACAGACATACACTTTGACCCCTGCATATTGTGGAAATAGAATATGTAGCCAGGTTGTTTGGGACAGCCCTGGGATTGTGTGTGGTCTGCTGCTATATCCTTGCAAACATACTGTTACTGCAGTTGTTGGGGAACACAGCTGTGTTGGGTGTAGGAGACTCTACCATTGATAGTCGTGCATCTGTCCTATGACCCCACTGTTTGATATTTCCCTCGCATACTCCAGTGGGTTTTTTTGCCTTGTGGCTTAATGCATATTATGGGGCATCCAGTAACAGACAGATTACCTACTGTCCCACATAGTTGTTAATTCTCTTCAGGTAGTCCAATAGCCCACTCTATTACCTTGCATACATGCAGCAGGTCCATACATATGCTACATAGTCTAGTATCCCATACATTTGTTGTAAAGGAGAATGACTTACCTTGTGAATGCAGCAGTTGAGACAACAGTGCTTCAGGGCTGACTCTGTCTGATGCATGCAGTACACAGCCAATACATTTTAAGGTACAGGTTGTTTGGTGTGGCTGGCATCCTTTTTACTATCTATGTGAGTTGGAGTAAGGTATCAGTCCCTAGGACCCTATGTTGTCAATGCATGTGCTATGTGTTGCCTGTTTGCCGAGGCTAGGCCATACTGGGCATGTCTACATCTACCTACAGGGACAGCCTCAGGGGTTTCCTCCTCTGAGTCCCCCTTTGGGTGTGGCTGTGGGAACCTTGGCACTGGTGGGGAGCTGTGTGTCCCTTCCCTGTGAAAATCCTGTTGCAGCTGTTTCTGCAGGATCATATTGTGTAGCATACTGTGAACATCTGTGCACATGTGGCTGGAGAGTACTGCAGGGGTCCACCAGATATATCAAGGCAACAGAACTGTGACTTGAGCAGCCCAAACACATGCTCTATGATGTTCCTAGTTTGAGCATGTGCCTCATTGTGGCATTCTCCAGTAGGTGTGTGTGCATTTCGGATGGGTATCATTATCTACAGTTCCAGGGCATAGCCAACATTCCCCACTAGATGGCCATATGGGATGTCCACCCTGGCAAACATCTGGCACAGCTGTGATGCATGCCAGATATGGGAGACATGATATCTGCCAGGGCTGCCAACACACACATTCATGATGATGCCCAGGGCATTGCACACAGCCTGGCAGTTGATGGAGTGATACCTCTTGCAATTGACGCAGACTCTACCCTCCTTACCAGGTGTTGCTGTAATGTGTACATGAGTATGGTCTATGGCACCCAGTACCTCAGGGTAGTGTGCTACATAGTAGAAGAGATGCATACCACTGGCCTTCTCCTCAGGGGTGTGGAGTAAATAAATGTGCTCACTGGCATGTGTTTGCATGGCAGTCAGGAACTGGTGGAGTACCCTGGATGCAGATGCCTGTGAGACTCCCATCATGTCCCCAGTTGATCTTTGAAAAGTACCTGTAGCTAGTATTCTAAAGGCTGCACATACCTTTTTTCCACTGGGATGGGTTCCCCTCTGTTGGCTCTGGGTTTGAGCTGAGGGCAGCAGAGCTCAGTGAGTTCTTGCAGTATGTCCCTGTCCACCCTGTCCAGCTCATATAGCTCCTGGAAGGTTACCCTGGGCCTGAACACCCTTCTCCTTTGCAATCTAGGCTTATTGTTAGTGGCAGCATCAGCACTGATCTCAGCCTCTAACACATACAGATGTAGTAGAGCAGCAGCAGACCCTAGCATTCTGTTAGTTAAAATTCCCAAGTCTGTAATCCAATGGTGCAGAGTATGAGGGGAGAATCACATTTTAGGATGTATGCATACTTTATAGTGCTCTGCTGCAGCTACAGCCTATGTGATTGGCTAACTATAATGCATTCCACCTGCCAGGTACATCATTGAGGGGTTTGAATGGGTAATGTAACTGGAACAGGGGTTATCAGTATTTTCTACATGATTGGCTTTCCCACGTAATTTCCTCTTTTGTTTTTAAACTGCCTTCCCTGCTAAGCACTGCGGCATGGCGTGCAAACCTGTGGCATGGGTATAAACAATGCTCAGCAGTCTGGACACATCCCCATGCACAGGCATGCTTAGCAGAGCTCAAACCAGCTAAAACATGTGCCACGCAGCTAAACAAAGCTTAGTGGCACTGGACACACCCCCCTGCTTAGCTGAGAAGTGTGCCATGCAAACTAGTGCTGCTGAGCTCCAATCAGCTTAAACATATAGTGACACACCCCTTTTTATGTCAGCAGGCTCTTCTGTGGACACCAACACAGTTCTGGTGCTACACAGATTTTATCTGCAGACACTGTAGCCCATTTTTGCTATTCAGTAACCCCAGCTAATTTGCATACAGATCAGTGCACACAACTTGGATACTTCACTATTCCAGGGCCTGCCTCCTTAACAACCACTGAAATCTACCATTGTAAATACTCCATGCAGGGTCCTATAATGCATTATCCTCACATATTTCTTATTTTTACTTTTTATACCTTTTCATTTTTTTTTTTTTTGCATAACGGCATGTTTGGGAGCCGCTGCTCACCCCGCAAATGTAATATGAGTATTAAAAAAATATATATTTATTATACTATTTTGCATTATTTTTTTGGACACACAGGGCATAGTTTTGCAGATAATTATACCTTTTATGCAATTCCTGACCTTATAAATGGACTTTTACAGCCCGTTTCATTTTTATTTTTTTGTACACAGATATTTTCCATGCACACTTCAGACACCAACACGGGTTCCACAGGACTGCCTATCTGCTTGCTGGATCACTCCAGCACACTCAGTTGTATGCAATTCACCTGCTTAGTAGGTGATTTGCATGCAATGGACACTTCTGTGTCCACACACTCATGCGTGCCACTCAGCTCTTTTTACTGGATCACACAGCTGCCTACTTCCATGTAAGCTCCATGCCACTATGCCTACACAGAACATCACTCCATATAGGCTTTATTGAATTTCCTCTGCAGTATTAATGGAGGACAACAACAGGAATAACAGCAACAGCATGTATGAAACAAAGGTAATAGCATACCAGTGACACCCTCTCAATGTGGTGAATTTGTCATACTGCGGATCCTGCAGTGGGAAAATACAGACAAAGCAAGCACAGTCATGTATGCAGGCACCAGCACAGGCACATGATGACATATACAACACAGTAATAGGATATGGTGATGCTCACATGGCATACATTGCACCTGTTGGCCAGATGTTCTTGTGTAGAAAAACAGTGATATTAATTTCATACAGCACAGTTATGCTACACAGTGCTGCAGCCTATGGACATGGTGGTGAACCATACCCTGTTTTTCTGTAGATGCACATGCACAGCTCATGGCCCCATAAGATGTACTTGTAGTTTACAGTGTGAGGGAAATATCAATATGATAGCATACACCACTGGCACAAGAGGAGGCTAAAGCAATAACAGATGATGGACACAGTAACAGTATGTGGAGACACTACCTGTCATGTCCTGCTGTTGTGCAGAAGTGGATGGACCAATGCAAACAAATGCAGACAACATTATACATGTTGGCTGCACTGTGATGTATGTACTGATGTTGTATGGTAACATGTCACTACAGTTACATTAGTCATCATCAACCTGTGTAGACCCATGTGAATGATGCAATTCTGCTGCTGCAGCACAAAAATAACAATATATAAATATGAATGTAACAGCAATATGTACTGATTTATTCTATATGCAACAGTGTTATGCACAGTAACAGATACACGTATGGCCTGGAACACCTGCTTCTATCCCACCACCAGATATACAGCTCTCCCCATTTGCCATATGCAGTGATATGAGAAACTGTGTGGCCTCATCAGGGGGTGTCAATAGTGGGCCACCACCAGTAGCATCTCTTGATGTCTCATACTGGAATACCATGTTGGCTGCATGAAGGATCATGTCAGAGCACTGTCAGTGACAACACTCCTGGGATCTATTGTGACCTCCCACAGCATTAATCATGTTGGCGGGGTCGGCCCACATTTCATTTCATTTCTCCATACTGTATTTCCTGCCCACCCAAAGAGTCTTTGTCCATGGTGGCAGAGAGCATCTATTGTAATTTCATTTTCCTGTAGGGACAAATTATTGCCATTAGGTCCATTTGCCATCTGGAAGACAGTTACGTGAACATGTTAAGATTGATCTAGGGGCCTACACATGGAGATGACTATATTGACAGTTTATGCCAATTTAAGCTCTCTGCAGTCCTGTGCAATGCCATAATCTAGGAAATAGTCCTTATCCCATATAATACTGTCATATATAAAACCATAAATTGTATGAAAACAATGCATGAATATGTAAGACTTGAACAATAACATAACATGTAATATCTGTAGAGAGTGTCTATGGGATTTGAACCCCTTACAGTGAATGTCATAGTAGTGGAGGTTAAAACACAACACCACTGTGCAACATAGTCCACATACGCTGCATGCAGTTCACACACACACACACACACACACACACATATATATATATATATATATATATATATATATATATCTGTAAAACAAAAATCCTGCAGCTGTAATACAATTTGAGCCTAAAAAGGCAACCTCTGCAAAAAGCAATCATATTAACACAAACTATTATACATGATGAGCCTATATCAACACAGCCAATACTGAGCAGTGAATGTTATCCACATTAGCAGAGAGCATCTGAAAAGTATTGCTATGGGACAAGATTAGCTTATTAAAATGTATATTAATTTCAGTTTCATTAATGATGTTATAATATGATTGTTAAAAAGCAAATATAATTTGTATGCAGGGCTGTGGAAAAATACAGCTTCATAAGCTAGAGTTACTGCCATGTCTCAACTTCATTCTTTTAATATGTAACAAGGAAAAAGTAAGTGTTGTATGAAGTCTAGGCATGTTAGCTATTGTAAAAGGAATTTGTTAGCCTGACTCCTCCCGGCTAGGAGTGTGTTGTTGCTAGGGAAGGTTTGAAACATCCAAGATCAGAAGACAAGACCCCCTGAAAGCCGGTGGGTCATGTATAGAAAGGTGTTCACGTGAAGTCTGAGGCGAAAATCACGAGGGATGAGGACGTTTGCAAAGTTTTTTATTTGATAGAGTTATTATAATGTAAGAAAACTGCATGATAAGGTTGATAAGAAAAATGCATAAAAATGCAGTTTTTCACTGTCAAGTGAGACTGATTTACCAACTGCTATGAATATTGTTTCCCAGCGCTGTAAATAAACATTTCTGTTTGCACATCCTGAAGTGTTGTTCCTGACTGAAGGCATATAAGGTAAATTCTTAATGTTATTTATTTATAACTATAACAGTATAAATTGAACAACTTATGAAAAGTGTCAGAAAGCCTGTATATCCATAAGCATACCAAACACAGTACATGGTAAACAGACATAAACATGTATCTTGTTTTAATGAGGCAATAGTTCTAGTACATGTTTTAATAAGCATTACTGAATGCATATTCATAACAATACTACAAAAATATACTACATAGCAACATACGGATAATGTTGGAATCCATAGGTTTCCGTACATATACCACAGATTTATTGAGTCACCAGTAGCATATATTGAAAATCTGTGAGTACGTCCTTATGTACTGTTGACTTGTGCTATTTAAATTTTTCTATACAACTGTATATGGGAAACTAGTGTTTGTTACTGATGTAGATGTACCCACCTATATGCATAAATGCAAATCTTACACTCCTCCAGTAAGTCACATACATTTTTATATTGCACACAATTTTCCCATAATGCACCAATCTAAGCATATATATAAACATCTCTAAGCAGTAATGATAACATAGGACTATAAGGAGAGAAACATATCTCACCACAGCAATGCTAGCAGGTACTAAATTACCTTTTCAGCTAACTATGAGTCAGGTATACCTGAAAGTAAGACCAGCTATGTGCACACAGCTTATTTGCACCAAAAATAACTAATGAGGTTAATTAAAATTCAAGTTTTTGGAATTCTATTTGCACACATCTGCTTAAGTTCTTGATATTTGGTGTATTAATCAATAGCTTGGTGTAACAGGAAAGTTCTCTGTGCAAATACACAATAGGTATCCTTAAACTGGACCATGTATAGCACGTGCCCGTTATCTTCCAATGATCTGATACCATACCATAAGTGCCATTTTTAAATTGGGATTTTGATGCATTTACAGATAAGCTCATTGCCTGCTGTGAACTGAGTGGGACCTCAGTGAGCAATTTATTGAATTGTGACCTATCCAACTTATCTACATTATCATCAAGATGGCTACTTCCAGGAGGTGTTGATTGGCCTGGTACCCAATATGACTGAGGGGGAGACCACCAGAGTGGAGTGTCACATGAGAGCCAGACCACTATCAAACTTCACAATGATCGATATATGTAACCAGATGGTGAGGGAGCATTGATGCAGTACAGGAATCTACGGGACTGGAGTGCAAGTTTGCCACCACTACGGTGGCCTACATTGGAGGGACACTGAGGATCTTCATCTGAGGGTCACCGAGGTGCGAAGACAGCTGGTGGATGCATACAGTAAGTATCCTGATCCTACAGTGGATATAAAAAGTTTACACATCCCTGTTAAAATGCCAGGTTTATGTGATATAAAAAAATGAGACCACAATAAATTATTTCAAAAAGTTTCCCACCTTTAATGTGACCTATAACCTATACAATTCAATTGAAAAACAAACAAATCTGTTAGGGGGAAAAATATAAAAAATAAAAATAAATACAATAAGCTGGTTGCATAAGTGTGCACACCCTTAAACTAATACTTTGTTGTGTGTGCACACCCTTAAACTAATACTTTGTTGAAGCACCTTTTGATTTAATTACAGCATTCTGATTTGTTTAACTGCATTTCCTGCATGTAGTTTTAAGCAAGATGGATTGGCTAGCCAGTTAGGTACCAGGGCTGGAATATGAATGCTGCTAAGAGTTGCAGGTTTGAATCAGTGGTCTTCTAATCTGTGTTCAATTTTCTTCCAATTTGTAAAGGACTGTGTGTGAAACATTCAAAACTGTGTATGCATGTTCTGTAATGTTCTTCAAATTAAAAGTTAGAGAACATGAGCAGAGCAATGTATATCAATGTTATTTTATACCTCCATCATCCACACATACATTTTACTTTTTTGCAGGTGATGAAGAGCATGCTTGGATTTGGGCATTGTGAAGATGCACAGGCTTGAGGAGCAGTGCAGGGAGAAAGGTATATTGATTACATTGTCAGATTTTGCTGCTGTGAAACTCTGTTATGTGCTGAGATAGTCTAAGTTCACTGAGACACTGAGACAGACTTACATATAACAGGCTTATCTGCAACTTTTACACAGATATTGGCAAAATGCACCAGATTCTGCAAACTTGGAAACTATGTTCCCATCACTTTTTATTTTTACTCTCCCTCTCCCACACATCATGGTTACTGGTCCTTCTGTGCCAAGTTTGCCAGCTACTCCTTGCCTCCTGACTTAACTTCAGTTAAGAAGAATAGAGGGGAGGCTGGGGCTAGTCACAGACTGAAAGCAATGGGGGCTCAGCATGTCTGAGCTTCCGTCCAAGGGATGGTCTTACATACTTACCTAAACTTTGTTCCCCCTCCCTTCCCAATATTTTTTTGCAGCTTTAGGTCTGGTCCATGGTAGGCATGTGCAGTGTAGATATGTGGCACATTGACATACCTCCACAGCAGCTCAGCCAAGCCTACTACTACTAACCTATTGACCACTCATCCTCATGACGTCTCCAGTCTTCACTGGAGGTCATCAGCTGGAGGCGACCATGAGCCACCGCCCCCCAGATAGACATGCCTATCCCTCCTTGTCACTCCATCAGTTGCCTAAGTTGCTAATCAAACCTGGGTAATCTGGGTTGTAGTCAAGGCTTTATCCCTGTCTACCTCAAGAGCAGCCTACCCTCCATCACTTTTCAGAATGCGAGTCAACAAAACTAGACTTCATTTGCGAAGACCATCTTTCTTAAATCTACTATATTGAAGTAGGGTCCGCGGTAGAGGTGCTACGGTAGCATTGTCGCCTCACAGCAAAACGTTGTCACGTTCGATTCTCAGCTAGACCGTCTTCTGTGTGGAGGCATGCGTGAATGGGCGTGCCTTTGTTGAAGGTTGTGCGTCAGGGCTGGTAACTCGGCACGTAAAAATCCACTACCAAACATTAGCGGACCGGAGTTCCACTGTGGCGACCCCTAACTGGGATAAGCCGAAAGACACAACAACAACTATATTGAAGTAGGATTGCATGAGTGCCACTTTGACATGCAATTCAACTACTGTGCACAATAAGAAAGACCATGTTGTGTATCTCAAATCATGCAAAAGGTTCGCTCAATGTGCCTCCATAGCAAAGTGTGAAAAAAAAAATAAGAAAAGAGAGGAAGAAAGAAGAGAGACTGGCATACATAACTTGAAGGATACAAAACAATGTAATTATCAACAGGTAAAATTAACTTACAAGTATAAAGCAGACAAAAAAAAACAATCTGGTATGCCAGAGAAAACAATTTAGGATTAAAACTTAATGCATGTATTGCATATTACTTAAACATAGTTCATAATGTGATTTTTACTGATCTAGCTAAGTAGCTATGTGTTGGTAAGTATTATATAAATACCAGACATGAGATCCTCCCATCCCTAAATATACTAACTGTCCTTGAAACAGAAGTAGATGTCTGTTTTCAATGACATTGACACATACTAGATTAAATTGTGTACATGTGATCATATGGTAGTGATTCCTGTACACAGTGAATGTCCTGCTGCATGCACTGTGTACAGCTAGGACAGGTTAGGTGGCTTAGACAAATATCACATTAGTACTTCAGCTTTAATCATTAACAAAATATCTTTGAAACATCCAGAATCCTTACAAGTAGCAACTGAGTTGCTTTTATTGCATTTTTATTACTGCTACATTACCTTAATTACTGCTACATTTCCTTGGCTATTGTTGACTAGTTTTTATTATTTGTTTACATGAAACAAAGATTTTTTTTATTGGCTGACGGTTTTCTATATATTAAAGTATTTGTGTGGATATCTTTATTTCTGAAGAAGTTCTTGTTACATTAAAGAACAAAAGTGCTCAAATGTTTGGTTTTGCCTCTGTGTTTTTCCTCCTAGCTTTGGAAGTTTGTTAGTTGTAAGTTTTTTAATTTCTTCCTTTTATATTTTTATTGGTTTTAATAGTATAGAAATAACAAATAGGTATTTACATACATGGCATACTTATCCAAATGACTGCACACATTCATAGCTGTGCATTGCACACCTGATTTTACTGAGATGTGTAGAAATGTGGTAATAACTAGTAGGGAAAACACAGCATGCAATATATGCTTACATGAAAGTAGACCCTCCAGTACAGCTTTTTGAGTGTGCACCTTTAACTCCCAGTGGGTTTGTCCTGAACCTTTAAAAATGAAGTTATCACCTTACAGTTCAAACAAATACTCATTGACAGAGGTCAAATACCAATAGAATTGTGTTTGCCATCATGTATACCTCAAGATAAAATATTCTGATATCTTGTATGTAGCATGATTTTGGAATCATTAATCCAAATATGAGCGGGCAATAGAGACGCAGTAGGAGGTAATTGCAGAAATGCCTGGAGGTTTTCCAAATGCAATATATCACACTGGAAGCCACAGTAGTGGTCATGTGACTTTAGGGGCAGCAAAGCATAAAGGAAGAGAAAGGAAATACAGTATTCAGAAATGATTATGTGGTATGCCCACAGAAAGAGTACTGGTCTATCAAGGGTCCCCAAAATCAAAACTATAGTTATCATATAATCAAGCCACACAACAAAATGACAACTGAAGAGACACCAGTATCAGTAAAAAAATGGTAACAACTTGTACCTTTTGAAAAGCACTTACTGGTGGGGTTAGCTACACAAATGAGTTTGGTAGCAATGATGACAGTTGCTGACAACAATGAGTTTTTTGTGACATAGCGTGCTCACCACTGATAGCAAGTTCATTTGCTACTCCCCATCTCACATCTTTTAGTTCTGCATTCTGAAATTTACAGCTGGAGCTGAGACAATATGTCTGTTATGGACTTCTGCATACCTGTGGAGAACAGTTAAGTCAGAGTCCATGCACTGCAGCATACTAAGTATATGATCCTTAGGGATTTAAAAATGTAATTTGTAGTTCATACCACTGTGACAGCCTGAATTCAAGGTCATGCAGTACCTATATTGTATCGCCTGATCTGACCTACATGACGGGAGGATAAAGCTGCAGTATGCAGGACACCTACACTCTACCACCTACATGACTGGTGATGGCACATTATCATCTTTTACCTGAATTAATGCACCCATAGTCTTCACCCAACTAGCCATCTGTATATATGGAAAAGCAGTAGCCCAGACATTTGTGGAAACATTCTATAAAATAGTGGCATGCACATAACACACAATATCTTTTAGTCCATGATAATTTCATGCACAAAGTGTGACATACATGATAATTTTATACCACAATGAGCAACATCAGACCATAAATAATGCCACCATAGTGGCATCTGCAGCATGGGAAGGCTCATCTGAAAGACACAAGAGAAATATGCCAACAAATGTATAATGTATACTAGCCACAATAATAATAATAATTAGTAATAGTAATAATTAAAATGTGGGTTGAACATCTGAGCTGTTCTTTAAGGACCCCACTAAAACCTAACTTGCATCAAACAAGAGGGACAATGGGCTGTCAGGAAGAGAATCCACTAAAATCCACTAAAAGAATTGCTTAGTTTTGAGCTTTTTATTGGTTAAGTTGTTTAATTCAGTTTGCTCACTGTTACTACATAGGCTCCATATTTGCGCTTGTTTTAATAGAGCTCCACAGAGTTAGGTGACCAGCCACCGCTCTTCTGTATTCATCTTTTTTAAGTGTAGCCCACCTCCATGCACCATCACACATTACTGAGGAGTGGGGGTAACCATTGGCGGTTATAGACTGAAAAACTTCAGTGGATAAATTTTCCCTTAGTCGTTGCCCGTGATCTGTCTGAGAAGTCTTTAAAATGCCCTTAGCTGCTCCAAGAGCACCTCAGCTGCACTTATGCCCATTAAACATCCCCAAAACCACCAAATCTACAAGACTCTCATACCATTTAGAGAACCTCTGCTAGTATAGACCCTTTATATAGCACCTCATTAGTATAAACCCTGTTTAGAGCACCCAGTTATACTACACCCCAAAATTTTCTCTTCCCACTGTGAAGTCAGGATTTAGCCTAGCATTATGGATTGTCAGTTTCCCTCCATTTCCCTACCAGCCTGATCGCCATGGGTATCCTGAGAAAGTGTAGTGATTGCTTCATGTATACTGACAACCCTATACTCCTAAATCACCCAAGTACAATTTGTGAGAGATGCATCTACACTAAGAATCTGAAATCCTTGATCTCTCATGCACAGAACAGTAACACTGAACAGGTTGTCAGCTCCCATATAGCACCTCCTAAGCAAACCATCCACTCAATACATAAACCATCATATGTGGAGGTACTCACTAGAAACCTACCCTAAACACCAGAGACCTTCCAAACATAAAACATGCTACACATAATACAGCACTATAGATCTCAATACACATAGAAACATGAGCACTAGTGTCTCACCAAATAAGCCCCTAAAGCAAAGCACATCTAAACCAAATATTTTAGTCATAGGTGATGCCATTGTGAGACACATAGATGTCCCACTCACCAGGCTGGACAAGGGAAGGTTGTGGTCAGCTTTCTATTGGAGGCCAGGATCCATCAGATCATACATGCGCTCAAGTCTCTCAACAAGTACCATTATGACTCTGTCATAGTTCATGTTGGTGTGAATAACTTGACCTGTACCTCTCTGGACTATATGAAGAAATACATGATTAAGCTCTATGAATATGTGTCCCACGCAGGTATGTCCCTAGACTTGAGCAGCATTCTACCATCAACTAGGATGATACCACAATATAAACAAAAATGTTTGACTTCAACCATTGGCTTAATTTAGTTTCTGGTGTCATTCTAAGGGGATCTGTCTCCTGTCAACCTAGGGTGACATGGTTGATAGACCACGCTGCTTTGCCAGAGATGTCTTCACCTATCACCTCTAGGCTTTCGGTTACATGCTAAGGCATTTGCCTCCTCCATAGTGCCTTTTTAAGCAAGGTGGCAAGAACAAAATTTCCAATGTGGAAATATTACTCACAAATAAATTAAAGGTTATGCTGCTAAATGCTAGGAGTTTAAATCAGAAACTGCACTGTCTGGAAGCACTCCTCTCTCTGGAGGATGTTGACATCTGTGCAGTCACAGAAACTTGGCTCAGGGTCACAGAGAGCACCCCAGTCTTGCAAGGCTACAATGCTTTCAGACCGCAAAATGAAGGTATGAGAACCAAAACAGGAGTATTTATCTTCATCAAAGATAAATGCACCCCTAAAATGGTTAAACTGGAAACATCCATGGAGTTACACCAAGTTAGACTATCTGTGGGTAAGAGCCCTCTTCAAGTCATTGTTAGCTATAGGGCCCCTTCAATGAACCAAGATACCCATGCTGCTTATTTGGACCTACTTGAGTCAATAAAATTATAACCAAACATTCTAGTCATGGACAATTTTTCACTATCCCTCCATTGAATGTGAAACTTATACAAGTACAAACATTCTCACACAAAGGTTCCTGGACTTTGTTAACACTAATGCCCTGGAATAAATGGTAGGCAACCCCACAAGGGGCTCAAATATTCTCGACCAGGTCATCACCAACATGGGTGACCATTGCACCACCACACGTATAGGACCCTCACTGGTTAAATCTGATCACAAATCAGTGACATTTGAAGTAGCTATAACACCTGAACCCCCCCTTAGGTGAAATCAGGCTAAAACATTTCACCAAAGTTAATTATGCCCTCCTAAGGGATGGCATAAATAATTTCCAAGCTCCTGCTCCCACAGATGGCATTGACTATACTAAGATATACACAAATGCCCTGTACAAACACTTATAGCATTAATAAGTTCTACAACAAAAGGAAGACGTTGCTGTCTGAGAATAAAAATGAGAGGTCCTAACACATGTTATGGCTAGGCTTGTATAGGCCCTAGGGCTGATAGCCTAGTACCAACCTATGAACCTATGAACCTAAGAATACCCTCCTCTGCTTGAATAAACAAATACGATAACTTGTAAAATCCTCTAAGGGCAACTTCAAAAAAAATTTTTCAACCATAGCTAAGGATAACCATAAGGCATTCTTCAGCTATATCTGTAACCTAAAAGGTAGGACACAGACATATGCTGAACTAGCTGTGGATGGCATCACACACACTGATCCTGTGAAAATAGCTAACCTATTAGCTGACAGATTTGGTGAAAACTTCACACCCCTGCCCCCCTCCAAATATTCCACAAAGCATTCCCACTGCACCCCCCCACCTTGCATCTCCAAAAAGGAAGTCATTAATGTTCTCTCCAAGTCCAAAAACTCAGCCTCTATGGGACCAGTTGGCATCCCAAATTAAGTTTTAAAAGGTATAAAACATGAGTTAGCAACTTCATTAGATATTCTCTTCAACCACAGCTTGAGTACTGGTTTTGTCCCTGGTGAATGGAAAACAGCAACCATCAACCTCCTTCATAAAGGGGGTACAGCAGCAGACACTGGGAACTACATACTCATAAGCTTAACCATCCTTATCTATAAGGCCATGGAATGAATTATCATGGACCTTATAAATAAGGATATTGGTGATCTCCAAACCATTGATCTGACACAGTTCGCTTTTATCAAAGGCAGGCCATGCCTGTTAAACCTGGTGGACTTCTTTGAAAACATAACCAGAGTCATAGACAAAGGCAAATCTGTGCATACAGCCTACCTTGACTTAGCCAAGGCCTTCAACACAATCCCACATTTGGGCATCATCAATAAACTCTCCCAGCTGAATATTAATCCTTATGCCTTCGGGTGGATTGCTAACTGGCTCACTGATAAATCATCCTCAGTTAAAGTTGGGGACTTTACCTCAGTCAGCAAACATGTCACCAGTGGGGTTCCACAGGGGTCAGTGTTGGGTCCTCTATTCTTTGGAATATTCTTCTCAGAAGTTCAGGCCAAAACAGAAGGGCTGTGGCTAAGTTTGCTTACAACTGCAAATTACGTGCAATTATTGAATCCTCAAATAATGTCAATATACGTCAAGAGGAACTTACACAAATGAAAGCCATGGACTCAAACTCAGTGCAAAAAAATGCATTATCATCCCGTTCGGTAAATAAAATATCCCTGTAGACTATCATATAATTAATAATACCCTAAGTAACAACTCAGTAGTGAGAGACTTGGGAATGCAAGTTGACTGTAGCCTAAACTTTGACCACTATGTGTCTACTGTGGTAAGGAAGGCATTCTGTGTCACACATCTCATTAGCAAAGGCATTGCCTCATGAGTGAAAGATGTCATAACACCTCAATACTCGACCCTCATCAGACTAATAACTGAGTGCAATGCTCCTTTGGTATGCACCTTAGCAGGCACCTGCAACAACTTGAGAGACCTCAGAGATTTCTAACCAAGAAAGTTCAGGGTCTCCAGTACATGTCGTACATGGACAGACTGAAGGCACTGTCACTGTTCCCAGAAGCATAAAGATTACTTAAAGTAGATTTGTGCCTGGCCTTCAGAGCAATATCAGATACAACCTATTGGAAATGCTGCAGATCAGCAAGTCAAATGGGACAAGGGTTACCCACTCCAGAGACCTTAACCTGAACTGCGACATAAATAGGACCTGCTGCAGAGATAGATATGTCTCTCAGAGGTTGCCATGCCTCTGGAATAGGCTATCAGTTCACATCAAACAAAGCCCCTCTATGACTTTGTTTAAGCATAGCTTGGATGACTGGATGGGAACCCATAAATTCCTTCTGTGGATTTCACCTATGAACCTCCTATGACCAGTTGTTGCTAACTAAGATCTCAAGTTTAGGCAAGATCCTTTATATTGGGGTTTTCTAGTATTATATTGGGTACACATGGCTAGGCTTATAAAGACCTTCTGGTCAATAGCCTATTAACCTATGAAGCTATAAAAATTAATATATGCAACACAGTATTCCAGCATCATACTTGCACACATGGAAAATATTATAATGCAATCTGCACATCTGTCATGAATGTGCAGAATGTTGACCCCAGCCTCACAAACATGAAGTCGACAGCAGAACCTCTATCAACAATAACCTAATCATACCTCTCAACTGTCCAGATTTTCACAGAATGTCCATATTTTTGCCTCATATTTTTACTCTGTTTCTAAAAACAGTTGTGGTCTTCTGGCAATCACTGAGGATCAGTGAGGATTGAAGTCACTAAATAATGCAATACATTTGTGTTTCAGACTTCATATCCTTCAGAAAATGAATTCTGACACAAATCCTGTTATTCTAGCAAACCTCTAAATTTGTAAGGGCAATATTTAAAATATGTCCCTGTTTTTGGGCCTTTGCCCTCCTATTATTTAGGGGTTGTCCAGATTTCTTGTTCTAAGAGGTTGAGAGGTATGTACTTAATGCATGGTGTATCTACCAGTACCCACATAACTGCTGAGCCCACCCCCCCCCCCCCAATCTGGCAGGTAACAGTCTTCAAATGGCCACAGAACATCTAGCATTTGATGTGAAACTGAGCTGCTAAATGTCAGACTGCAAATTATAGACATTAATGTCATATACTATAAACAAATGCTGGTTCTATAATATTCCTGCAAAAGACTCTAAAATATAAATGGGGGTTGAGTGGCCTGAGTGGTCGTCACACTACTATTAATTAAATACGCTAAGACCAAGACTGTGCTACTTTGGTGATAGAAGGATTTCTTTTTTTTCTAACAAAACCAAGTATTTCCCATATTCCAAGATCATAGACCCTTGAAGTAGGTATATTTACTTAGTTTGATTATAGGAAACCAGCCCTCTTTATCAGGAAGCACAGCTCCCTGCAGAAATAACTACCAAGCTTATTGTCTCATTTCATTAATTATGAAATATTCCATTTTAAATTCATTGTGCTGTCTAAAACGTTCAAATATTTAAATGTTCTAATAGCCGCCATGATTTGTTTTCACTTCTGGTCCTTGAACATTTAACACTCTAAATGAGGTTTCTTCCAACGATTTTTGGTATTAGACATCTTCTGTATTTTTGATTCTGATTTAATTTCATATTCTCAATCTTATGAGACACAAGAAATACATTTTGCTGAATCACCCAGGCAAATTCCAGCAATAGCAGACACTATGATGCGGTTTTTAATAGGACTGAAGGGAAGGGTAGGTTCATTGTTCCAGGTAATCAGTAGTGTTAGCAAACATATGGAGTCGTTGCCTGACTTCTACTAGCTGATATAATCTAGAGCAGATGTGTCAAGCGCCTTTATTTACATTGTGTATTGGCTTATTTAAATCTGCAGCATCTTGAGATAAAAAAATGTGCCTCTCTATTTCCTTTTAGCTTATAAATAATGTAAGATCAATGTTCAATGAAAATCCTTTGAGACTGCTAAGAAATAAAATATCTTGGTCAGTCTGACACTTAATGATTGCTGCTGCAGTAAAAGCAGCAGCATTTCAAAGCCTTTCTTAGTCCCATTAGAAGATGGCAGATTACTTCAGCCTAATGGAAAGTCAGTTGTGATGATGATGAGTTGGAATAACTACAGATAACACCCTGACATTTAATATGAAAGGGGGGTTAATTATTCCCCTCTATTGCACATCATAAACATTAATTCAGAATACTTGTTTTTGAAGAATGGAGGTGAGTCGCACATTCTTTTTTGCTTATTTTTTCGCTATTTCCATGTTTAAAGTTGTTAGCCAGTCTGATCAACTCAAAAAGAAATTAATACTATTATATTTGTACATCTGTTACACTTGTCCATCTCCTTTGTTCTTTGAACTAAATGTAGACTTCCACAGAATCTATATTTCTACTTTTCCCAATAAAGTGATGAATGTACCCCACCCATATCAGGATAAATTATCTGAGGCATTGGTGATTCCTAGAAATACTTTTATTTTAATAACATGGTTTATCTACAAGCTTTTATGTAGAGAATGTCAAATAAGGAAACTTATTTGGGGTGCTGAAGGCCTGATTGATAGGTTTCTTTTCTTACAGTGGTTTTAGATGTGAAAATATACCCAAGTACAATTTTATAGACATGCTGTCAAAAGGGAACTGATTTCTGAAATGATTAGGAAACAGCTAGCTTGTACATATTGTCCATTTTGTGTGATTAGTAGTAAAAGCAACATTTCCTCATATTGGTTGAATAATTGCTCAGAGTTACTACAGTATCATTAGTAAAAGAGTATTATTATATGCCTACTACCCTTCATAAACATACTTTCAGTTTTATGGCTATTCCTGTTAGTTATGGAAGAGGTTATATAACTACTAAAAATAAAACAGGACAAAAGATCAATGTTATGTATGTTTTTATAAGGGGGCTGTAGATGACATCACTTGCACCTGTACTGATACATAGGTATCAGGTGTCTAACTTTTATGAGTATGAAAAACAGCAAAGGAAAATTCAGTACCTTTGGAATTTGAAAAAAAAACATATTTTTTATTCTGACAATAGCCTTCTTTAGATCCAGGAATAATGTACATAAACAATGGTGCTCTACTAAACAAAGATTTTATTACTAAATATTTCACTTTCATTCACAAGGTGGTTATTTGGCATTTAAGTATGAAGCTATTTGATCCATCTATGACAACATTCTCCTGAGTACTGTATATAAACGAACAGCTCAAACATTCACAAGTATGTTACCATTAGGATTTAGCTAGGAAATCCAACTGCATGATTTTCACAACTGCCAACTTGTTACTGGTTTATGTATCCATAAAAGCAAAGTATACGGGGGTGGGGGGTATATGCTGCACTGCTGCACAATCTGTGGGGTTTCAGCTAATTCTTTCTATGTTATTTTTGTCCGTATGCCTGGTCACTATCAAGCCTGTCCTCAATCAGATAATTCTCAATCATTTCTCCACTTGGGGGATTACACATTCAACCAAGGTGAGAACTGCTGAAGGCAGGCTGTCATTGAAGCAGCCATGAAGTGTTTTGTGTCCTTGTTGCTATCTTGGCAATGTCATTGATTGACATAATCCCACCTCCTGTGTTAGGAGATGAGCAAACAGCATCACAGTAGTATATTAAACCACCAAGAAGGAAAAATAGTGCAGGAAACGACTCAGCCAGTATATCCAAATAATTTATTTTATAGTACCAACAATTGATGTTCTCCAGTGCCTCGGCATAAGCCTTTTAACAGAGTATGAAAATTATTTCTCATTCCTTTATATAGTAAAAAACTATTCTAATAAAACAATTAAAAAAACACTTAATTACAGCAGCCATTTCCAATCAAGCTCTCTATTTAACCAGAGAGCTTGATTGGAAATGGCTGCTGTAATTAAGTGTTTTTTTAATTGTTTTATTAGAATAGTTTTTTACTATATAAAGGAATGAGAAATGGGTTTTGTCATACTCTGTTAAAAGGCTTATGCCGAGGCACTGGAGAACATCAATTGTTGGTACTATAAAATAAATTCTTTGGATATACTGGCTGAGTCGTTTCCTGGAGCATCACAGTAGTAGCCTCCATTGCCTCCTCTTGTGAGGGCATACATCTACACACTCATTGTGAAGGCTACTACCCATCAAAGCCTTGGTGATCCAACCCCCCCCCCAACTTGTTCACCTGCATTGTCACCTTACCTCTATGGGACAGTGCCAGTTGCAGAGTGTGTGTCCAGTTCTCACCCTCTTTATTCACCAAGATGGGATCACTCATTTTCTCTGCTAGTATTGCCAAGTGTTCACGCTACTTAGTGAACTTGGGTCACCTTGGCTACAGTCAAAGCTTTATCCTTCTATGCTCCCAGTGCTGGTTGGCCTTCAGGAAAAAAATTACCTGATTACATTAAGCATTCTAGCTGTCAGACTGTCTGCATATAAAACAGTTTACTGACTGCACCTAAAATATCATCTACATTTTTTTTTGGGTCACAAATACATGCTATATTTCAAGGTATAGTTTCTTATGTTGAAGAGAAACAGTGGAGTGCATCATCTGGCAGTGAATTTCTCTGTTTTTGTTGCTCAAGCAGTGCCTGAAAACATCTTAATAGTCACAATTTAAGATCTGCAGCACTTCAACAGAATGACAAAAATTATTTTCTATTAATAGTGCTATGAGCTTGATTAAAGTTTAATTATTCTGACAATTTTATTTATCTGAGACATATCTGAAAAGTGTGAATTCATGGTACGGTATCATTTTGCAGATGGTGTACTCTTTTCAGTGTTTTGCCCACTTCCTCTTACACCTCTTTATCAGTTAAATATGTTCCTCTTACTTGCCCCTACTCATCCACATTTCACTTCTTTTCATCTTGCTCACATTGGATGTCATTCTATGTATGCATCGCTCTTTATTTTCCTTCTGGTATTCTAACTTCAATTGCACAGTTTTCTACTTCTAAATCTAAGCAGAATTATTAAAATTATTATTCTGAACTTCAGGTTGATGCACTAAAAATGACAGAGTAAGTTTTTGGTTCTATTCTGGCACATCATGCTCTGATTTAATCCACTAATGCTTTATGGGCCTCAAGTACATGTGACTCAGAGGTGTATAGGATTTGCAGGTCCTGCGGTTCAGTGAAGACTACCCCAATTAGTTATCTATAGAATTTTGTTGTCAGTTGTTTGATCAGTGCAAGGGCATGATATAATGTCCAGACCACAAGCCCTACGGTGGACGTTCTATAGAATTTTCAGCAATCAGTGGAGTTTCACTCCTTCAGGAATGAATGCAAATGCAACCAAGATGTCTATGACCTGTCTCTAGGGTAGCTGGAAAATAATGTTTCTGTTCATAATAGGTGAATACAGAAGGTACATGTCAAAACTGAGAAACAACTTTCATTGATGCTTAAACTGATATCTGAAAAAGAGGACTTAAGAAACAACTTAGACAATTAAGAAAATCACAGCCTCCATTGAACTGAGTATAATAGGAGTTCCTGAGAACATGGGGTGACTGCATAAATATGCAGAACAATTGTTTAATATTGTGCTATAAAATGGTCATTATTAGACCTACAATATCATGAAGCACATATATTTTATATCAAAAAGCCTGTGAGGCTGACAGGGTGGACCTATGCAATCATTTCATACATTCATACCGTTAGGTCTATTGTAAGATTCCCAGATATGATGGGAATAAATTTATTTATTTACATTTGTTGACCGGGAGTGTCCGACTGGAAGTAGGTCCATTTTCAGCGGAGGCCCGGGGAGAAAAGCTCCACAGTTAAAATAAACTGACAGTAGTTACATTGGATTACATAGCGATTAACAATTTAACATAGCAATTACTTACAACATATTTACAGATGAAGAACATAGTACATCAGTAGACAACTAGAATCTTTATCTGTGAAGTACATAACAGACATTAACAAATGTTACAATAAGAAGTTCCTGCTGTATAATAAGTACTAGGCTTATGAGCATCTGAGCTTGCTATAATCAAGATAGTTAGTGGAGTGGAAAGAAAGGTAGTACTTGGATGGGGTGGGTGATATTAGAGTGGGGGTTGCAAGGGCATAGCCAGAATGTTTTTAGGTGCGCTTTTAGTAAAGTTTTGAAGTGGGTGCATGATGGTACGGAGGTAATTTTGGGTGGAAGGGAGTTCCATAATTTGGCTATGGCGCAAGAGAATAGTGCTTCACCAGCAGAGTTATTGGCTTTAGTGATCTGCAAGGGATTTTTGTTGCTGGATCTTAGTGGTCTGGTGGTGCGATAGGGTTGGAGTAGATTCTGGAGGGATGGGACATTGAGAGGATGGTTTACTAGTTTGTGGGCAAGTGAGAGTTGATACCACTGAAGGAGGTGAGGGAGTTCAAGCCAGCCCAGTTCAGCAAGTGAGAGACAGTGGTGACTATGGTAGGATGCCCCTGTGGCGAATTTGGCGATTTTGTTGTAGCAGGTTTCTAGCTTGTTTAGATCGCATTGCCATAGGTTGGTATATATTGGAGAGACATAAAGTAGGGTGGAGATAAGGTGGGAATTTGCTATTGAAATCTTTGCTGCTTTGGTGAGAAGTTGTTTATTTCTGTATAACGCTCCTAGTTTTTTGTGGACTTTTTTTATGGTCATGGATATGTGAATGTCAAATTTTAGTTTATTGTCTATTTCCACTCCTAGCAATTTGGTGTGTTCAGTTGGGTATATAGTGGTGTTGTCTTTTGCTGTGATGTTAAAGTGAGAGTTGTTTTGAGTATGTTTGGTGGGTTGGAAGATGAGTAGTTTAGTTTTGTTTGGGTTGAGTATTAATTGGGCATCGGATAACCAAGTTTCAACAGAAGAAAAGGCTTCCTGTGTGACTTTTTGCAGTTTGGGTAGAGACTGGGCTGAGCAGATGATGGTTGAGTCATCTGCGTATTGTATGAGTGTGCCATGTTTGGTGGCAGAGGCTAGATTATTGGTGTAAACAGAGAAGAGTAGGGGTCCAAGGAGTCTTTAGATGGCAATTGGTAGTGGAATTTAGGTTTAGGTTGAAGGATGCTGGATTTAGGGTTAGGGAGGGGGAAGGAAATTTAGGATAAGGGAGTGGTAGTGGAGTTTTATATTTAGTGAGTGGAGGGAAGAATAGTGTTGGGTTTATGGAGTAATTGGAGAGTTTAGATTTAGGGAGGGGGGAGTAGAATTTTAGGCTTAGGGAGTGATTGGAGACTTTAGGTTTAGGAGATGGCAGTTTAGGTTTAGGAAATGAAAAGGGAACTTAGATTAGTGAATGGTTGGGAAGTTTTATGGTTAGGGTGCTAGAATTCAGATTAGGGTTAGGTACCTGAAGGGAGTTTTTGGGTTAGATTTAGGGCTGTTGTCTGGTTATGCAGCTTAGTAAGGTTAGATGTTTGGAGGGCTACGTATTTAAGTAAGACTGGGCTAGTCAAAGTTAAGTAACCATTTAAAGCAAGTGGCAGCAAACGTGTTTCACAAGCTACTACTATGCAAGCTCTTGTAGTTGACTAAAAGACAGATTTCCTGTCACAGTCGTCCAGTTTATTGTTTTGAAGTACCCTCTGAGAATCATGTAATGGGATAGACCACTTTTGACATGTTAACCTGGAGTTTATTTGCCCTGATAGAGAACTGTGTCCTTTTGATGTGGGTCCCTGTGCCTACATGTTGCTCTAAATACTGAGTATATCATTTATCCTGTCTTAACCTTTTGATACATCTCATAAGCCTTGCCATACCCTTTGCATCTTTTTTAATGCCTACATGACAAAAATTGTTCATAAGGTCCCTTTTTGTACACTTTATGCTCATATGGCAAGAAAAGGAAAATGCTCGAGGATAGTCCCTTGGGACTACCAGCTGGTGTTTCACTCTTTCCTGTAGCTTCTCTTTAGCAGATCACTTTCTGTATAACAGCCTTTTTGCAGATTCCCTCTGTGCTTGAGGATTAGGAACTCCCTTTGCTCTTCTCCTCTAGTTTTGTAAACGGATGTCCAAAGGCTGTGTCTGCCCTATTTGTAAACAGATGTCCAAAGGCTGTGTCTGCCCTATTTGTAAACAGATGTCCAAAGGCTGTGTCTGCCCTATTTGTAAACGGATGTCCAAAGGCTGTGTCTGCCCTATTTGTAAACGGATGTCCAAAGGCTGTGTCTGCCCTATTTGTAAACGGATGTCCAAAGGCTGTGTCTGCCCTATTTGTAAACGGATGTCCAAAGGCTGTGTCTGCCCTATTTGTAAACGGATGTCCAAAGGCTGTGTCTGCCCTATTTGTAAACGGATGTCCAAAGGCTGTGTCTGCCCTATTTGTAAACGGATGTCCAAAGGCTGTGTTTGCCCTAACTCTCTCTTTGTAATCCTTCTCAGTTCTCCTTCTAATGGAAGTGCAGTACTTTCCAACAACTGTATTTCAAATTTAGATTTTCTGTAGATTCCATTTCTTCCCCTGAAGTAACTCCTCTTAGAGGAAGTACAGTACATCCTGACAGCCCTGGCTCTAGTTCAAGCTTTTCCTTACCACTTCGCTCTTTATTTTTAAAAGATCACATTATCAACCTCCTTTGGAAAAGTGGACACTGGATCTCAGCCAACTAGTATTTCTCACGTGATTGCCTGCATACCAGGCTCTCTGTACCATGTTATAAAAGTCATTATTTCTCACAACATCTCCTGGGATATCATCAAACACTGTCACCTGCTTGTCTCTCTCTTTCCCCAATCCATACGAACACTGGAGTAGATGACCTGGGTAAGTAATTTTTCTCTCTTTAACAACTGCAGGTTTTATATGTCTGATATAGTATCCCTCTTAACAACAGTTTCTCTACCCATTACCAAAAGAGGGTACCTGCATGTGTAATAAGCTGGCATGGCTACAGTTTCAAGGCAAACACTCACTAATGTGTTGCTCCCATTTTTAGCTCTCTCATATTGCTCTGTACCCCATCTTGTTGCTTTGGACATTTGAACTGCACATGCGCCATAAGGATACGTTTGATAAAAACTTTACTCAAGGATCATATGACATACTTGAGCCTTTGTTTCCATCTTTAGCCTGTGTAACTGACTGTGAATGTTTAAACCTGCCCATAGGTTCTCTTATACCTATGTGTGCTACTAGGCACCCCCTTCTTATGTAATATGTCCTACTAACTAGATAGAGATAACCCTTTTCCCCATTTCCACAACACTGTTACAAACATGATTCTTTTGGCTTTAGTCTGAATTTTAAAATATGCCTTCTTGTTTCCAAAGTTCAATTCTGCTGGAGATTGAGAATGTCAACCAGCTACTGTTCAGATAAGGGTATTTCAAGTAGCAAACTTTGCAAAAGTGCAGTGTTTTTTTTACTTTCTCTTTTAAACTGTAATGCATATTCATATTAGAAAATGCAGTTATACACTAAATTTATTTAATATGCTACATTTTTCTTAAAAGACAAGTACAATATCTATCTATCTTTCTATATATAGATAGATATGTGTCTGTGTGTACACACACACATACACATACACACACACACACACACACACACACACACACACACACACACACACACACACACACACACACACACACACAGCAAAACAGAGCCGAATAAACAGCTAAACATGCCTCAGAATATCTCAAACTGAAACAAAATGAATGAACCAAGGCACGAACATCCACACAGTATAAATTTATTATAAAAGAAAAAAATGTGTAAAGCTTTTGAGCATAAAACTCTTTGTCAATACATAAAAAACCTTTGCTCAGTTCACTCTATAAATAATTCTTGCCAGCCAAATCACATTATAAAATTCATTAAAACACTGATCAAATTTTAAAGGGCGATAGCTGAGTTAGACATGAGAGTTTAATTTTCAGTATAGGTTTAATACTGTTAATTGTATTTGAGACCCGGTGGCATATCAGCTCTAAAAAAATGTATCTACTTGTATTCAGCCGTTTCAGTTCTATTTATCTTCTGTCTGAATAAATCCTTTGCAATACCCTAAATTTAAATGTATGATCATTCCCATTATCTATAATATACTTAGACAGAGCATTAGTCTCTATCCCTCTACAAATTTCTGAGAAATGTGAAGATATTCTTTCCTTAAGTTCACCGTTAGTCTTGAGTATATAAAAACAGATTCATTTTACGCAGTTCGCCAGATAAACAACCTTCTTAGTTGTACATGTAGCAAACGTCTTAAATAAAAACTTAGTTTTAAGATTAGGGTGTTCAAAATCCAATTCTTTATTAATAAACTTACATTAGGTGCAATTATAACAAGGAACTGTAAACTGCTGTACTTGAGTTCCTTGCACATTATACTTCATATCCTTAAAACATAGTAATTGCTTCAGATTCTTCTCATTCTTAAGTACAAAAAAAGGGACGATTTCCTATCTTTTTTGTTTCATTATCAGACTGTAAAATGGTCCAGTTCCTTTTTATAATACGTTGTATCTGTCGTATCTATTATATTTCATTACATAACCCAAGCTATATTGCTTTTTTTCTTTTTCTTGGTGATGGTCATCATTGCATGAAGCACCGTTATTATACTATACTGTATAAAGCTGATATGTCACTGGGTCTCAATAAAATTAACAGTATTAAACCTATACTGAAAATGAAACACTCATGTCTAACGGAGCTATTGCCCATTTAAAATTTCATCAGTGTTTTAATTAATTTTATAATGTGATTGGCTGACAAGAATTATTTAAAGAGTGAACTGAGCAAAGGAGTTTTTTATGTATTAACAAAGAGTTTTATGCACGTTTTTTTTTTCCTGTTATAATAAATTTATACTGGGTGGACATTTGTGCCTTGGTTCATTCATTTTATTACACACGCACACACACACACACACACACACACACACACACACACACACACACACACACACACACACACACACACACACACACACACACACACACACACACACACACACACACACACACACACACACACACACACACACACACACACACACACACATTGCAGAAAAGTATCAGAAGAGATATTTCATCTGACACTGACAATAGCAACTATTTAAGGAGTCTGTTAATTTAAAAGGGATTCATCCCTACTATACAACTTTTTTGTGCAGCAACCAAAACATCCTACTACAAGTGCATTCTACACTTCCAGTAAATTTTAAGTTGCCAAATAAAATACTATATGCTGTTTGTATTAAAATTGTGGGGTGTCACAGTGGTGCATTGATTAACACTGTCAACTCACAGAAGTTCTTCTCTTCAATTCTTAGCTTGGGTGCTTTCTTTATGAAATTTGTATGCCCTCTCTGTGTTTCCATAAGTTTTCACTGGGTACTTTGGTATCCTGCCATATCCCAAAGACATGTGATAGAAAACATAAATTGTCAGTAGGTGTATATCATATCAAATAAAAACATGGAACTCTACTTCCATTCCTTGGTTGTCTATTAAACTATGGATGGCAATGGGCATTCATGGAGTCACTGGGTATTCAGAGGGTCACTGAAAAAAATGGATGCAACTCAACAGCACTGAAACATGCATATCTATTCCAAAACAATAAGCAGACTAAATCAAGAGGTAGACTTCACCCATCTTTTTCTGTCACATTAATATTCAAAATGTAAATAACCTAAACGGTAATGTATTCTATATATAAACATGCTGTTCGTATCTGGCAGTAAAAGAATATTCTGTTTGCAACTGTACAACTTGCCTGTCCAGCACTGGGCTGTGGGGATGAGGTGGTCTCTTGTGAAAACCTTCAAAATCAGCAGGCTGAAGAAATAGGCAAGGTTGTGTGCAATAAATATTCTCAGTGCCTTCCATATGAACAGAAAGACAGATACGCAGATAAATATTTAACTCTTAAGTAACCACTTAAGTTGTGACCACTTCAGATAATCAGTAAATAGATATTGAGCCAGTTTCACATATGGCTCTGCAAACTAGTCCAAAACAATGAAGACCCTGGACCTCAACTGCTGTCTTAATATGCTACCTTACTGATACTAGAAAGCACTACTGCAAGTAACAAGAGACTTCACTCATAGGTTCATAGGTAGGTTCTAGGCTATCTGCCCGAAGGCATTTATAAGCCTAGCCAGAATGTGTTGGCTTTCGCTGCCCCCTTAGATTAGTTCCCTGTGCCTCTGTCCAGCAAAGCCACTGAAGTTATCCCCGGGGTAAACTTTCTGTTTCCCATCCACTCGTCAAGGTTTCTCTTGAAGAGTGCTAACGAGGAGCTCTGCCTAATGTAGATTGGAATCTTGTTCCAAAGCATGGGAAGTCTCTGGGACAGGAATCTATCCCTCCAGCACGTCCTATTTATTGTTGTGGTGAGGTTTAGATCCCTAGAGAGTGTGGCTCGAGGGGATATGGTTTTCTTTAGGTGGAGCATGTCCATCAATTCTGGGTTGGACAAGGCCTTATATGTCAGGCAGAGATCACTTCTGAGCAGGTGGTATGCAACCGAGTACAGCTGGAGTTTCTTCAGTCAAGCTGCATAGGGCATCTGTTTGAGGCCAGTGATCCTTTTGATGAGGTACTTCTGTGGTCTTTCCAGCTTTTCAGGTGTCTTGTAAGGTACATCCCAAATGGGGCATTGTACTCTATGATGGGTCTGATGAGTGATGCATAGAGGGACACAATGACCTCTTTTAATCTGTATGCAAACCCTTTTGTGATTAGTTGGGCCACATAGAAGGATTTTCTAACCACTTTGGCAATGTGATTATCAAAGGAGAGATTATTATCTACTTGGGTCCCCAGATCTCTTATTATGTTTTCCGTATTTAGGGGACTACCACCTTTGTGGTAGTTTGTGGGTACTTTGTTATTTCCAAAGGGAATAACTATACACTTTTTGGCATTTAGCTTGAGGCCATGATTTTGACACCAGATATCCGTCTCAGTGATACCCTTTTGGAGGATGTTTGTGTCAGCTGGTGAGTCAATTATTGCCCCTAGTTTGCAGTCGTCTGCGAACTTGGTCAGCCATAGTCCTCCTGTGCTTGTCTGTACCTCTGAGAAGTATATGCTGAACAGGAGGGGTCCTAGGATTGAGCCCTGGGGAACGCCACTTGTAACCGGTTTAGAGTCAGACTTAGCTCCCACAACTCTCACCATGTGGGTTCTGTCCGTGAGTCAATTGGCGACCCATCTTGTGACATAGGGGTTTATGTTCAGGCTGGTGAGCTTGTCTATAATATCAGAATAGGGAATGGTGTTGAAGGCCTTTGCGAGGTCTAGGTAGGCTGTGTGTACCAACTTTCCCTTGTCTATAGCCTTGGTAACTGTCTCAAAGAAGTCCACCAGGTTTAGGAGGCATGATTTGCCCTTAACAAAGCTGAACTGGGTAGGGTCCAGTGTTTGGAGGTTCCCAATATCTCTGTTAATGAGTTCCATGATTATGTGCTCCATAGCCTTGCAGACCAAGCTAGTCAGGCTTATGGGGCGATAGTTCCCGGGGTCTGTTGTGGCTCCACCTTTGTGGAGTGTAATAACTGTTGCTGTGCACCACTCTATGGGCACACAGCCTGTGGAGAGGCTGAGTTTGAACAGTGTGTTTGGGTGTGGGGTTAATTCATCTTTGAGCTCATGTAGGACGCAGCCTGCGGCACCATCCAGCCCCATTGATGCTGTGTTTTTGGCTTTGGAGAGGGCTATTTTAACCTGAGTGTCTGTGATTTCAGGGGCTCTACATTCTTCTGGTATGGTTATGGACCCTTTTGGGGGTGAGAGGGGGGTGAAGTTTGCACTGAACCTGTCTGCCAGGATGTTGGCAATATCGGTTGGTTCAGTGCATTTTGTGCCATTCTGCACTAACTCCGAGCAGATCTGAGCATTGCCACTTAGATTCTTGACATATCTAAAGAATGCCTTGTGGTTATCTTTGGAGTCCTTGGAAAGTTTTCTTTCAAAGCTCGCCTTGGACAATTTTATGAGGGATTGTAGTTTCTTGCTGATACTGATCAGGGATGTCTTCCTTTCTTGGGATTTTACTCTTTTCTGTACTAGTTTCCTCCTTCTATTGTATAGCTTGTTTATGGCAGGGGTCCACCAGACTGGTTTCCTTTTCTTGGAGGAGTGAGCCTTGGTTTTGCTTGGGATAGCACAATCCATGCATTCATGTAGGTGCTCATAGAATGCATTAGTAAAGGATTTTGCAGCTTGGACAGCATTATCCTTTAACATGGGGGCTTTAAAACTTTCCACCTCCATCTTAAGTAATGTGAAGTTTGCTTTTGAAAAGTTTTTCATGGTGGTTTCCTTGTCCAGGGGTGGGGGCAGAATGTGGACATCCAAAGTGATTTGTTTATGGTCAGATCTAACCAGCGAGGGGTTGACCTCCAGTGTGGAACACCAGTCACCCATGTTGGTGATGACCAGGTCCAATATGTTATCACCTCTGGTGGGAGTGTTAACCAGTTGTTCCAGGATGTTTGAGTTTATAAATTCTAGGAAATGTTGGGCAAGGGAGTTAGTACTTGAGTAGTTCTCCCAGTTAATGTTTGGATAGTTGAAATCACCCAATATTAGAGTGTTTATTAGGACCTTTATGTTACCCAGTGTTTCCAGAAATGTGGAATGGGGGTCCTGGAACATGGTGGGTGATCTGTAGCAAGCTACAATTTGAATTGCAGTTTTGCCCATTGTTAGTTGCACATTGATAATCTCTGAAGCATCATGCTGTGCCACTAACCTGGAGGTGTGGGTATCCTTGATGAATATGGATACTCTCCCGCCTTTTGTATTTTGGTCCAGGTTCTGTGGCCGAAATGTATGGTATGAGTTGTAGCCTGGTAGTGCTGGGGTGCTCTCTGTAGCCTTAAACCAGGTTTCTGTTACTGCACATATATCAATTTTCTCCATACTGAGGAGTGCCTCGAGTGCATGCATTTTGAGGTTTAGACTTCTGGCATTGAGTAGTATTACCCTCAGATTTTTGTTACTTGTGTTATTTACGACGATGGGTTTATCATTTGAGCCTTGCCTAAAAAAGGCAATATGGGGTTGGCAAGAGCCTTGGCCAGTATTCAAAAGCCTAAGGGTGACAGGTGCAAGCTGTCTCTAGCAAAGCAGCATGGTTTGTCGAGCATGTCATCCCAGGCAGACAAACACTGGATCCCCTTTGAATGACACCAGAAACTTAGCCAATTGTTGAAATTGATAATTTTTTCTTTATACAGTGGTATCATTCTTGGTGAGGGCAGGATGCTACTCAGGGTCAGGGTCATACCGGCCTGGGCTACGTGATCAGAGAGCTCTTCCATGTCTCTTTTCATGTAGTCCAGGGAGGTACAGCTCAGGTCATTCATACCAACATGGACAATGACAGAATTGTATTTGTACTTGTTCTGGAGTGACCTGAGTGCTTGTATTATGTGGTGGATCCTGGCACCTGACAGGCAGCTAACAGTAACCTTCTCCTTATTCAGCCTAGTGAGTGGGACATCAGTGTGCCTGACTATAGAGTCACCTAGTACTAGTATGTTGGGTATGTTATTTTGCCTTGAGGGCTGTGATTGCATGGCACACTGATTTTGTGAAGTATGTGTTTCATGGTTTGTGTTGGGGGGTGGAGGTTGCTTGGATGTCTGCTTTGGAGAGCCCTGTTGTTTTTGTAGATTTTTATTTAGAGCCTCCGAGTATGTTTTTGTGTATTTACGTGTGTTTTTTACCGGTGCTGGTTTAATGGGTCTATGTGAGACTGGTGGTGTGATGCCAGTATTTCCCTTCTCCTCTTGACTGTCTGATCCAGTCTTGGGTTGAGAGAGCTTAGCCTCCAGTTTGGCTATATAATTGCATCTCTCGCATGTATTAGTGTTTGGTGGTAGGTGTCTGTGTACATGAGGCAGTTGTTACATTGCCTCAAAATGCCCAGATTCACCAGTTGGACTGAAGAGTACACCTGAAACTGCCCTTTGGACATGCCTGGATAGGTACAGTAAACTGTTTTACTGAATGGCTGGTAAGGTCGAATAGAGAGCCTTGTCTTTCTGCAGTGCTAGGGTTTATAAATGCTTGCTATGAGTTTTGAGCAAGTGCCGGGCTGAGAAATGAATGGCTAGAGTGCTTAAGTTGAAAGTTTGTCTAGTTCCAAGGAAATGAAAGACATAGAAATTAGCCCAAAATGGCCAGTAAACTACTACTTTCTGACCTGAAACTACTCCTTCAGGGAAAGCTCCCCTCTCTGACAGGTGAACAGAGAAACTTCCTTCTATCCAAGTAAGGTATGGGCAAACACAGAGATCTGTAACACAGTCCTGAATTCTACACTAACCTGAAAACTGGACTATACTAGCCTAGAAAGTGCCTTTTATATTCCTGAAAAGGAGCTCCACCTTGTGGTGTAATAATGGGAAACTTACTACTTCTACTAATGAAATACAGTAGAAATTAGCCCACTTTTGAAAATCTTGGGTCTCCCCAAGTCAAAGGTAGACTACAGAAAATTTCTGACCTGAAACTAATGCACCATCAACTGGACAGATAGGCTGCATTCAAAAGGTACATCCCACCAAGGTTAATCAGCCTTATACTTAAATTGGGGTGGGGTCTATCCACTGGAGTAGGGCATAGGGATTATGGGCAGACACAGAGATCTGTAACACAGGTTCCTGAATTCTGTACTAACCTGAAAACTGTTATAGGTAGCCTAGAAAGGCTGAAACAAGTATATGCAGTTTTTTTTGGAAGAGACAGCTAAGGAATTTTGCAAGGTTTGTCACACATCAAAACACTTTAAATGTCTAGTTCTTCAGTAGGCATATTGTTACTTCTATGATCTCCTCTTGTAGTAATGCCTCACTTTAGTAATCCAAAGTAGGTATGAAACACAAATACAGTAAAAGCAGATGATTTAAAGTGAAGTTTATATAGCAGGGCCTATATATATATATATATATATAGATATATATATATATATAAGAATAGAAAACGAACAATCTGATTTAAACAAGTTACCCAATTAACCAGAAAAAAATGCAAAACTGAGCCCTGTTTCAGCAGTCTTCAATCAGACAAGTTCTAACTGCACACTCCCGCTACTAGGGTGCAGAGGAACCTTCTCCAAAAAAGATGGCCTAGATCAGTGCTCAAGTTATACAAACAAAGCTAGATTCAGCAGGCCTGAATCTGGTCCTATGCTACAGCAACAAGGTGCACCAATTTTAGAAAGAAACAGTTCGAATAAGCAGGCGCAATAAGCCTGTGACCAAAAATTCCCAGCTCAGAAGGGCAGAATCCAGCCTCTCCTCCCACAAGAGTGCAGACCACAAACCTTTTTAATGTAGAATAACTGGCCTGAAGCCCAAGTGCTTAAACCAGAACTAATACACTTTTAGAATAGCAGACACTGACCTTTCAATCAGCAATTCCCAGCTTAGAAGGATGTAAGCTACCTGTCCTGCCACAACAGAGCAGACCACAAACCTTCTTAATGTAAAACAACCGGTATGAAGCCCACCCCGCCTGACCAAGTTCGCAGATGACTGCAAACTAGGGGCTATAATTGACTCACCGGCTGACACAGACATCCTCCAAAACGGTCTCACTGAGACGGATACCTGGTGTCAAAATCATGGCCTCAAGCTAAATGCCAAAAAGTGCATAGTTATTCCCTTTGGAAATAACAAAGTACCCACAAACTACCACATAGGAACTTGGTCGTGATCTGGTTTCACTTAGTACAACTATAACATCTTAAATTGGTCTTTAATGGAAAGGTAGCAATTAGATTCAGCTACAGTGATTTGAAACAGCTTATCACTTACCTGTTCTTTCTTTCATATTTTCCTGAAACAGAGAATGGGTGTGTCCTTGTATCAAAGACCCTCTGAATGACTAAAATGCTTGTGATCTTAGACTGCTAGAGCTCAGGTAATGCCTTTTGGATGATCTATTTAGCCAGGATAAGTATGAAGGGAGGTGTCCATTTTGATGGATGGGATGTTGCTTACTAAGTTCTATTCCAAACATTTTGAGATGATGTACCCCAACAGTAGGTAAACTGTAGAAACTAAGACAAGAGCAAAGCTCTATGTGCTAATGAGAGAGACTTTCAAGGAAGTTATTCATGGTAAAAAAAAAAATTATATTGATTTATATCTGACAAAAAAGCACAGATAACTGTTTATAAAGAAACAAACAAATGACACGCTTGGGTATTAAGTTCAAAACTCATCACAGGAAGCAGCAAATAATATGAGAATGCATGTTAGTCTTTGCTTGACCAAGGAACTGCAAGACAGACAAGTTACGAAAAATGATTTTTTTTGTGTTGTCCAGATGCTCCGAGGAATGCAAAGAAATAGGAGACATTCTTATTTTTTCTTTGCATGTAAATGAATACAGCTGTCAAAAATTTAGTTTTAAGAAATTCATGCATGTGTTCATTATCTAATAACTTGCAGAATGTAATTCAGGGTTGCAGGACAGTCAAAGCCTACCACAGCATTTAGTGGGTGCAAACTGTTTAATGAAAAAGCTGGACACTAACTCATCACAGAACACACTTGTACATACATGGCACACACTCCTATGAGCAGTTTGGAAGATTATCACATTAACTTTAACATGTGGAAAGAAAGCAGATTACATTCTCTAACCTCACACAGACACAGGGATGTGCTGACTCCACAAATAAGGCACCCCACCAAATAACTGAAGTGCAGAACCAAGTGCTGTGGAACAGTTTAGAGTCACAGGAGAGCTGGTGTCTATCATAGTGCTCACTAGGTATACGGCAGCATGAAAGACAATGAAACAAGGATTCATACACACACACATACACTAATTAGAGTGATTTCAGTACAGCGGTAGCCTCAGCATGGAGGGTAGTCCTCCTGGCCATGGTACATGTTAATGAGACAATGTAATCCATGGGTGTATCTAATGCTAATTAATCATGTGTAGTCCCACATATCTCCTGGTTTATGCTACTGAAAAATTCTGAAAATTTCTTGGCTGTGTAAATTACCATTGGTAGCTAAAAAAATTAATATCACTAACAGATAACAGGACAGAGATAATGCTTACAATGGTGGCTCATACATCTTGTTGGCATAGATCCTCCCCTGCACACACACACACACACACACACACACACACACACACACACACACACACACACACACACACACACACACACACACACACACACACACACACACTCTCAATATCAGACACAGCAGAGAAAGGCACCACTGCAGTTGGACTTTTGACATTTCTCATTTTGTAGGACACAACATATGAGTGCTTTTCTTATATTTTCATTTTGCTGCATCAGTTCACTTTTTTCTATCCAATTATTTCATTAAGTATGCATGGGAGAAGAAAGTGGATATAGGGTATAGGTATGCACACTCTCACCAGCGCCATCCTTGTAGGCATCTGAGAACATGTACTATGGCACTGACTCCAAGCCACTGTTAGAAGTAACGTATGATGCAGGATATCTACAGACCACACTCCAGAAGACAATGAGTAGACAATAGACACTCATTCCTTCTTATCCCAGCTAACCCTCTTGTGCCAAAGCCAGAGGCAATAACTTAATTCAAGTCACCAGTAACAGAAATGGACACCGTGAATCTGTACCAAGAGGCAAGTACATCAGTTGCTGTTTTTAAAATAATTGTCTGTAAGAAAGAGCCATAATTTGCTCTCAGATTAGTGTATTTGCTCACAGAGGTATGCCGTTCTTGGCAGAAAACCGAGAGAGTGAAACTATTTTTCATGCATATGTGAGTAATACATATGATACCCAAATTTCATAAGTCACGCACTAGTTTTGATTCTTGATACTTTTCCTGTGTTTAGTTTCTTCCAAGGATTTTTATTAATTACACAATATAAGCAATATGTACATAGAAAGGCAACCACTCACCTTGGGCCAGATTCCAGAAGAGTTTCTCTCAGCGAAAGTCTGTCCTGATTCTTAAAGACATGCCCCAGGATTCAATAAAATCCATGTAGGCTTTATGTAGAACCTTTCTGATTAACAATGTGGAAGTAAGACTACACCAAAAATATAATTGTGTTTCTGAAAGGATAATATATTGTGCTTTGTGTAATCAGTGCAGTTGTTTTTACATAGGTAAAACAGATCGAAAGTTAAAAAAAAATAGCATCTATGAGCATCTATATGATATAAAATCAAAAAAGGACACTAATGCACTCAGCAAGCATGTAATGGAAAACACTGGACATTCTTTTCAATTTATCATCATTGACAACATAAAAACAGAACTCCGTGGTGGGGCTTGGTCACTTTTATTAGAAAATAAGTAACTATACTGGCAGCTATGACTTAATGCAGCCAACTGGCCAGGCTTAAATGAACATAAATTCATTAGCTCCCTTTTAAAATTGAAAGCCCTTGAAAGATAGCTTGTTTTAGATATTTATTCATTATTTTACACAGTTTTAACATATATATGTAGCTCACCCGCAAGTGTAGCTGACGAGATATGGGTTCAATCCTACCTAACTCTAGTGACACCCCTATAGGCCCAACATACCAAGGTGGCAAGAGGGACAGATTTTATTCTAGGTGACACATCCAGTTTAAAAAGGCAATAGCACAACCATAAACAAATTATTTCAACAGTGCACCAGTTAGCAATAAAGCAAGGTGAGATATGCATGCAATAAGAACATACATTCAACCTCTTCCCCAGAACTCAACAGAAAAAGTCTTGACATTCAAACATGCACAAAGAAGGCAATATCAATGAGCAGTACAGCTTTATAATGCAGCAATGCAAACATGGGAAAAAATGCAATGTCATTAAGCCATAAAAGAGTCATAATGCAACAATACAGATATGAGAAAATGCAATGTCATTGAGCAGCAAAATTCTTGAAGACAGCAGTATTAACACGAGCAAAATGTAATGTCATTGAACAATGAGGATTTATAATGCAACAATACAAATATGAGAGAATGCAATGTCATTCAGTAGTACTAACACCATCTACCCCCTTGATCAATTCTAAACAGACCAACTATGAAACACTATTATACCCTGTTCATTGGCCAGTAACTATTTACAGTCTTGCAGCCAGCATGATGGGGCTCAAGTTGGAGCTCATATGGATCCCAGTTATTTGTAATCAATAAAGCATTTGGGGGGGCCACAATCTTATAAAAATCTAAAAATGATGGCCAGAGCCTCTCACCTCTCCATCAAGAATATCCTAGTGAACAGGCGCCGTGGTTCCTCTGATGAGAAAAGTAGAAAATCACCTACCAGAACTCTGGTAATCATCTATGGCTTCTCGGTACTAGGCCCAGGGGAACTCCTTTTCTTGCTGAATCATAGCAGGCACGGAGCTACTGGTTTAGACTTCTCTCCTGATTCCAAAAATACCATCATCCAGGATTGCAGCCAGAGACAGACACAATCTGCTACTTCAGTTCCCTGTCCCAAAGCACTAGAAAAGAAAATCCAGTCATGCTGCAAGGCCCTTTTTCCTTCAGCTACATGTTTCAGTCTTCCCTCCTTCAGCTAGTGTTCCAGTCCCCTTTCACTTTCAAAATTGCCTTTTATATTTCTGAAAAGGAGCTCCACCTTGTGGTGTAATGGGAAACTACAGTCTATTACTTCTACATGAAATACAGTGGGAGCTACACTCTCCCCCCACTTGAAAATCTTGGGTCTCCCCAAGTCAAAGGTAGATTAGCAGAAAATATTTGCAAACACTAATGCACCATCAACTGAACAATATTTTTGCATTCAAAAGGTACATTCCACCAAGGGTAATCAGCCTTATACTTAACTTGGGGTGGGGTGTCACCACTGGAGTAGGAGGCATAGGGATTATGAGTGCAGACCCTCCAATGAGCTGTGGTCACAGGTTCCTGTGTACTATGTTCCAAACTGTTATAGGTAAGTCTCTGTGGAGGCCGAATCAGTCTCTGCAGTTTTGGTTTGGAAGAGACAGCTAAGGAATTTTGCTCGGAAGGTTTGTCACTCACATCACATTCAATGTCTAGTTCTTCAGTAGGCATATTGTCTACTTCTATGATCTCCTCTTGTATAACTTCACTTTTGTTTTCCATAATGGTATGACTGTCCTCTGCACTATTTTCTGAAGTTTGCATAGCAGGGCCTCCATCAGTATTGGGTTCTGCAAGAGGCACAGAAACATTACTTAGTCTATTGTTAGGTCTGGGCTGCTCAAAATGACAAGGAACAAATTCTGGTGCATTTACATTGAGATTACAGCCCACGAGGTCTTGAACATCCTCATAAAAAGCCCACTGAAACCCCAGTCATCATCACTGTCCTCCTCTCCTTCAGCAGGAGGAAAGATAGGCTCTTGACTATTGGAGAGGATAGTTCCTCTCTGTCTTAGCCTTCTGGATCACCTTGGGTTAGGCTTCTGCTGAGCCATTCTGGGCTTCGGATTCATGAGTCTCACTGATTTTGCCAAAGGCATTAAGTTGTTTTGGTGCCAGGTTTTAATATGTCCTTCTTTCCCCTCAGGGAAACCTTGGTAGACAGGGATATTAGGTAGCTGAGAACAAATTATGTAAATCTCAGATCCCCATCATTCAGCTAGTTTATGCTTTCCTTGTAGTCCCAAATTTCTACAAAGAACTCTGTTCTCTGGCTGCAAATCATGCATCTTTACTTTTTTTGTCATAGTGAGCGTTGTTTCACTGATGTCTTTGTCCTGTTGATTTTTCAGCAAGCTCATAAGCCTGTCTGAGGTTCTTCTTGAGTCTCTCCACATAACTGCTGTGAGATCGCACTGGTGTATCATCAGCTGTGACTAAGGCGAGAATCCTGTAGCATCATTTTTAGTACTGTTGTAAGCATGCACCACTGTGGCTACATGTCTACTACATTAACTCTTCTTCTCAGCAGATAGTGTCTCCAATATGTCTAGTAAAGTTCTGTTGAAATGCTCAGTCTGAGGATCCCTTAAGGATGATAAGGAGTGATGCGCTTTTTTGGACTCCCAACAGAGTGAGTAGTTCATGGACAAGCTTGCTCTCAAAATCACATCCTTGATCAGAGTGTATCCTTTTTGACAGGCCATAGTGTACAAAGAACTTCTCAACTAGTAGTTTTGCCACTGTAATAGCTTTCTGATCATGAGTGGGAAATGCTTGAGTGTACCTGGTATAGTGGTCTGTCACCACCAGCGCATTACTGATCTCGCCTTCATCTGGTTCAATGCACAGAAAATCTATACAGACCAGTTCCATGGGTCCACTATTTTCCATTTGATCCAATGAGGCAGCTCTGGTCAGAGTCTTTCTCTGAATGCAATGAAGACATGTACGAGAATAATCCTCAACATCTTGCTTCATGCATGGCCAGTAGAAACTGTCTTGTACCAGACCCATAGTTCTGTCATAAGCAGGATGACCTTGTTCATCATGCAATGACTGGAGTACTACTTCTCTATACTTCTGAGGAAGCAACAATTGCCATTTTTTACTGCCGAGTGCACTAGATCTTCTATACACTAGCCCATTCTGTGTCTGGAGTCTGTCCCATTCTTTGGCCAAAAGTCTTGCCAGAGGATGAATATCCATACGAAGCATATTAACTTATTTCTTCTCTAAAGTAGCTACCACCAGCTGAACTAAGGGGTCTTCGCTTTGATCTCCCCTGAGGTCGCTGTTACTCAAAGCTGGTAGCGATGAAGCCTGCAAAGTGACCAGATTACAGTAAGCTTGGGGGTATGCTTGCTGCAGACAGACCCAACTTCTGGGCCCAACATTCAGTGTGTTGATAACAGGTTGCAATCTGACATATAGCTCTCACCCTTGGCACTGGAATTTCCACCCATTCATCATTGGGGTGTAAATATCCCTGAGGTCTTCTGGACAGACCATCAGCATCTCCATTTTCATGTCCTGGGTGGTATTTCAAATTAAATTACAGTTGCATAGAGCCGCCATCCATCTGTGGCCAGTAGCATCTAGCTGTGCAGTGGTATGGATGTATATCAGAGGATTGTTGTCAGTCTGTACTTCAAATTCAGCCCCATAGAGATAGTCATGCAGCTTGTCCACTTCTGCCCACTTTAAGGCAAGGAATTCCAACTTGTGTGCAGTTTAGTTCTTTCTGTGGGGGATGAACTCTGACCGATAAAGGCCACAGGTCTCAGCTTCTAGTCATGCTCATGGTAAAGGACTCCTCCTAAGCTATCCCTGCTAGCATCCACATGTAAAGTATATGGCTTTGTTGACTCAGCATATGCCAGCACAGGGGCATGTGTGAGGCAATACTTAAGCTGTTCAAATAACTCTTCACACTCAGGAGCCCAACAACTCTGGATGAGTTCTTTAGAACCTCTCAGTCCCTTAGGCTTTTTCACAAGGATATCTTCATCTGTTTCATCTGTTTTCTCATCATTTCAGAGCAAATGGTTGAGGGGTCTTGCTATCTTTGGAAATCCTTCCACAAACCTTCTATAGTAACTGCAGAACCCCAGGAAAGACTGCAGCTCTGTGATAGTTTTGGGTCTGGGCCAAGATGTCACCACTTCAACTTTGCTGGGATCTGTGGCTATACCATTTGCAGACACTACATGTCCCACATAGGTCACTGAAGGTTGGAAGAACTTGCATTTGTCCAATGACAACTTCAGGCCTTCCTTCTCAATCCTGTCCAATACCTTCATCAGTCTTTCTTTGTGCTCCTCTAGGGTCTTCCCAAAGACAATGATGTCATCCAGGTAGACTAAGACTTCTGGGAGATGCATGTCTCCAACTGTTCTTTCCATGATTCTCTGGAAAGTTGCTAGTGCATTTGATAAACCTTGAGGTAAGCAATCAAACTAAAAAAAAAGGGTGATGAAAGCAGTCTTCTCTTTATCTTCTGGGTGTATAGGGATTTGATAGTATCCACTCCTTAAGTCTATCACAATGAACCACTTACTGCCCACCAGGAAATTTAGAGCATCTTCAATCTGGGGAGTTGTTTACTGGTCTGGAATGGTTCGCTGATTCAGATTATGATAGTCAACACACATGCGAATTGACCCATTCTTTTTCCTGACAACGACAATGGGAGAGACATATGGACTTCTTGACTCTCGAATTATCCCTGTGGCTTTTAGTTCTTCCAAATGTTTTCTTACGTCCTGCAGGTCTCCTGGTCTACTCTTCTGGAGCGCTCCCTGAAGGGCCAGTCCTCTTTTACTCTTATTCAGTGTTCTGCACTTTTTACACAGCCCACATCTAGTTCACTAGTAGAAAAACATTTTTTTTTTCATTAGTAGCTCTTTAACTCTGGTTAGCCACTCAGGGGGCAAGAGACCAACTCCTATCTCAATATCTGCCAGCTTCAACTCGGCTCTGCTCTCATTCATTGTCAACACAGAAACAGGTAAGGGAGTGGCAGCATAAACATTTCCCAAATGCACTTGTGAACACAGGACAATGGGAGTACTTCCTTTATTTTTCAACCCCACAGGCAAAGTGTCATAAGGATGCCTTAACCTGTCCACAGGTCAAACTTCTGGGACTAGTTCCAGCCCTGGTGGCAAGTCACTTTCTGGCTTTTTTCCATCATGAGATGAGAGGAAACTGTTTGTCCACACATCCTCACTTTGGCTCTCAAGCAGGTGACCTGACCAGGATGAATTATATGCTCTTTCCCAGACAGGGTCCACACATGACCAGTTTCATCTTTCTTACTATCCTTCTCCCTTTGAAAGGCACAGAAAACTGGTCTCAGGAGAGGATGTAGTGTTGGGTGTTCCTGGGTCAGCTGAGGCATTAGCATTCTTCTGACAAGGTCAGTATTTCTCCCCACTAAAACAGATGCTGAATCCTTTCCTTTTGGTCTGGGTCACACAAAAGTGAGTGTTTCAAAAACTTCTGTTGACCCAACAACTGAAGTGGAAAATTCTAACTTGAGTGAGACATAACCATCATAAGGGAACTTTGTGTCACTTAGCCCCCAAATCTCCAAAACTCCTAACTTTTCAAGTGGCAAATGCTTTAAGTATTTTTGGTAGAAGTCTCTGTACAGAATGGTGATTTGTGCACCAGTATCCAACAGTGCTTTACTATACTCTCCTATTTTTACTGACACAACAGGGGGTGGTCCCAGTAGGCCCTCGGGTAGTTTCTGTTTCCGGTGTTGTTCAGTTGTACGGCAGTCAGCATGTGGTTGAGGTACCACCAGTTGACCTCGCCATTTTAATGGATAAGACTCTTTCTTAGTAATGCTTTGTGGTCTCCGATGCTGAGATTTTGGCTGAGATAGCTTTCCAATTCTGTTGTTCACCTCAGATGAGCTAGAAGTGTGCATAGTAGGTAGTTTCTCTCCCCTATTACAAGGGTTAGTGCGGAAAGGAGATCCAGGATGCTGTCTCTTGATGTTAGATTTTATGGAGCTCTTTGTAACTGGGCACTCAGCTGGCTCCTTCACTGAGGCCCTTTGAAGTTTCCCTGCATTGCACTAGCCAATAATATTTTGTTCACTCTTTTCAAGTTCTCTGCATTAGGACACTTTCGCTTAATATGCCTTGTATCTCCACAGTGAAAACAAAATCCAGTAGGAACTCTGAGCATTGGCTGATTCGGTTCTTCCCTGAGTCCTTTCATGGAGGTTCTAGCTGATGTATTCCTCCATTCAGCTAAAGTTACCACGGCTTTCTGCAATTCTGCAACTGCCTCGGTGACTTGAGCTATGGCATCGCTCAGGGAAGGCATCTGCAACTGCGACACCTCTACATTGCTGACACTCTGGACCACGACTCCTGTTTGAGTAGTGAGCACGACTGCAGGCTCCTGTTGGTGTTCACTCACTGTTTTAGTTGCTGTTGAACACTGAGATTTGGCTTCCAACAGGGCTTCCTCTTCCCTCACCTCTTTTACCAACTGAGAATAAGTTAGAGTCTCTTCCCTATTTCTCATCATCATTTTCCACAGCGTGGGGCCCATAGCTTAAGCTCCCTGTAAAACTTGTCTGATCCATATTTGGTCAGCTACTTTTGAATCCACTCCATTCTTTAGGATGATCTGGTGGAGCATTTTATCTAATCGCTTAATGTAATCAGTTTCTCACCACCTTCTTGGTATGTATGTTCAAACTGATACAGTAGGTCAGCGGCCCTCTCGGTCTTTCCAAACACATCCTGCAGTACTCCTAAATAGTCCTTGGCCATGCAATCTTGCTTACCCATCCTTAGGTTGCGTATGGTATCTGCAGCTAATCCCTTTAGACTTTCAGCTATCAGCTGCTTCTTCTGAGATTCTGGGATATCCCACTCCTCTAGGGCTTGTGAGGCCTGATCTATCCAGGATTCAAAATCTTCCTCTCCCTGAGGTGTAGGTTATTTGCCAGAAAAGAAATGCAATTTGCGGTAGACCAACCCAGTTAATGGCTGTGTAGGCTTTGAGCATTTTTCTACAATACTTCTCAAAGCATTCAAAACTTCAGGCCCTATAGTATTTATAGACAGTGAAACTGCAGCTTCTGGGTTCATGTTTCTGCTGGATTTGCTTTCCACATGTACAGGGGAATAGGGTGGAGTCCAAAGCAGTACAGGCAATCCTGGACGAGCCCCCAAATGTAGCTCACCTGCAAGTGTAGCTGAAGAGATATGGGTTCCTTTCTACCTGACTCTGGTGAAACCCCTATAGGCCCAACATACCAAGGTGGCAAGAGGGACATATTTTATTCTAGGTGACACATCTAGTTTAAAAAGGCAATAGTACAACCATAAACAAATTATTTTAACAGTGCACTAGTTAGCAATAAAGCATTGCCACCTCACAGCAAGAGGTTCTCCGTTCGATCCCTCGGGCTGGGGTGCCTTCTTCTGCGTCTGCATGTCCTCCCTGTGTGGCGGCGGTTCCTCCGGTCTCTCGGTTTCCTCCACCCCCCCCAAAGACATGCTGGGGTGGATTGGTGGACACTCTGGCCCTAGCTGTGTGTGTGCGTGTGCCTGCTGAAGAAGGTTGGGTGCCGCTGCTGGCACTCGACTCTGTAACTCCACTGCCAATCAATGTGGACAAGGGTGATCCGCTGTGCGGACCCTAACGAAAAAAAAGAAAGGAGAAGAAGAAGAAGGACTAGTTAGCAATAAAGCAAGGTGAGATATGCATGCAATAAAAACATACATTCACCCTCTTCCCCAAAACTCAACAGAAGAAAGTCTTGACATTCAAACATGCACAAAGAAGGCAATATCAATGAGCAGTAAAGCTTTATAATGCAGCAATACAAACATGGGAAAAAATGCAATGTCATTAAGCCATAAAAGAGTCATAATACAACAATACAGATATGAGAAAATGCAATGTCATTGAGCAGCAAAATTCTTGAAGACAGCAGTACTAACACAAGCAAAATGCAATGTCATTGAACAATGAGGATTTATAATGCAACAATACAGATATGAGAAAATGCAATGTCATTGAGCAATATTTAAGGCAGCAATACTAACATGGTAAAATACATTATCAATGAACAATAAAGATTTATAGTGCCACAATACAAATATGAGAGAATGCAATGTCATTCAGTAGTACTAACACCCTCTACCCCCTTGATCAATTCTAAACAGACCAACTATGAAACACTCTATTATACCCTGTTCACTGGCCAGTGACTATTTACAGTCTTGCTGCCGGCATGATGGGGCCCAAGTTGGAGCTCATATGGATCCCAGTTATTTGTAATCCGCAAAGCATTTGGGAGGAACACAATCTTATAAAAATATAAAAATGATGGCCAGAGCCTCTCACCACTCCGTCGAGAATATCCTAGTGACCACACGCCGTGGTTCCTTTGATGAGAAATGTAGAAAATCACCTACCAGAACTCTGGTAATCATCTATGGCTTCTCGGTACTAGGCCCAAGGGAACTCCTTTTCTTTCTGAATCATAGCAGGCATGGAGCTACTGGTTTAAGACTTCTCTCCTGATTCCACAAAATACCATCATCCAGGATTTCAGCCAGAGACAGACACAATCTGCTACTTCACTTCCCTGTCCCAAAGCACTAGAAAAGAAAATCCAGTCATGCTGCAAGGCCCTTTTCCCTTCAGCTACGTGTTTCAGTCTTCCCTCCTTCAGCTAGTGTGTTCCAGTCCCCTCTTTCACTTTCGAAATTGTCTTTTATATTCCTGAAAAGGAGCTCCACCTTGTTGTCTAATGGGAAACTACAGTCTATTACTTCTACATGAAATACAGTGGGAGCTACATATATTTTTAAGATATTTATACAGTTATTTATCACAGCATAAATGTCTTATTGTGTGTATATATATATCAGTATTCATTACCCGCATCTTTTATTTATATCAACAAAGGATTTTATATGTGTGTTTTTTTTAAGGATGTGTGTCATTTTAATCATTTTAAACATTTATTAATTGTTTATGACGTGTTTAATCAATTAATGTTGTCTGTATAATGGTATTGAGAAGCTGAATCTATTATCTGATGAAGTTCTGAAGTGGTCAGGATGAAAGCACTTATCTATGTTTTAAATTTGTCTCAATAAACTCCAGAACTGGTTTTATTGAAGTGACTCATTTGGTACATCATTTTACTGTGGAGTGGATCTTCCTACTATGACAGCTGGGCATATTTGTGTTTTGCAACAGTTTATTTCATCTTGTTTTAATTTCCATGTAGAACCTACATGAAATGTACCTGTGCACATGGCCAAGGATCCCCCTCGGTACCAGCATGCATATTAATCATGACTCACTGCTGAGAGAGAGCATAGTAACTGCAATATTGAATCCATGTAGGCAGAAGTGATGAGGCTGGTCAGATGTTATGTACACGATAAAGCCCCCTGTAATGTTCCCTGCTGCTGTTGAAATACGCTGTGAATTAATAGTTTGTGTTTTAAATGTCTAATGTTTGTTGAATTATTTATTTATTTATTTTTATTTAATGTCCATTTGTGTAGTGCAGTGCTGAACACAGCAATGCCAAGCTGAGCTTACACATAGACAGCTGACACCTGCTAGACATCTAAAAATAGAAACTGGATATAATTAATTATGATATCTGTTTTTTATGTTTTTTTTAAATGTCTGTTTGTGTGGCGTGGAGCGCAGATATGTCAAACCACACTTATACATAGACAGCAGACACCTGCCAGACATCTAAAAATAGAAACCAGATGTAATTAATTATTTATTTCTGCTTTTGTTTAAGACTGTTTAAGCCCATTTACACTGTGTGCCATGGTAGCTTAGTAGCATATGTGAAAGTACACTAGCTTGTGTACGATCTGTATAGCTAAATGTATAAAGTGATGGCTTAAAGCTTTGTAGGTCCTAGATTTGAGTCCCTAGCAGACATCAAATAGTACAACCTCTGCGAGTGAGGCAGCTGCAGGGTCCCAAAGAGCAAAGTATTCAAACAAAAAGAAAACAGGACCAGTATACAAGGCACCTTAAAAATGAATTTATTGATTGAGGTTCTTGAAAAACAGACCGGTTTCGGCAAATATTTAACAAAGCCTTCTTCAGTGTTTAAAAAACAACAAAACCCCCCAAAAAAGAACCTGTATTTAAATACTCAAGTGAGTCATGTGCTTAATTACATATGCTCATTCAGACCTGGCCTAAAGAGCCCACCAAGTTTAATGATCCATTTTTTTCTCCATTGAATTTAATAAATTATGCCAACCTGATTTATTATGCCTGGATCTTGTAATTTTGTCAATAATGGTGAAACTAAAAGTAGCATTTGGTTGTACCAAAGAATGTTTATATAAAGCATTGGTGTCTCTCTTGTGTCTGATATCACTAAAGTGTTCAGAGATTCGAAGCTTCAAGGGTCTGGAGGTTTGTCCAATATAGAATGCAGGACATGTGCATTTGGCTAAATAAATGACCCAATCTGAGGAACAGTTAGCAAAAAATGTTATATTGAATACTAGAGGGGTGTTTTGACTGCTGAAACTGGTGGTTTTGAGTATGATGTTACAATAGATACTGTGTCCACAAGGGAAGCAACCAATTAATGGATCCCCTGATAATGTGGTCTGGATACTTTTGATACCTTTCTTCTCAAGATGTTTAAAGTGATTAAAAAAGGCAGATAGATTTTTGCCTTTCCGAAAGGAAAACGAACATCTGTCTCCAAGAATGTCCTGAAGTCTAGGTTCACATGTTAATATGTTCCAATTATGTTGAACAATTTGCATCAATATGTTGGTATTCCGACCATATGTGGTGATAAATCTAGGTATTACTGAAGGTGATTTGTGTCTAGTTTTGTAATGAAGCAATTCAGTGCGTTCCATCTGGTCAACTGTGTGTTTGGTATGTAATAGTTGACCCATTTTGTACCCACGGTCATGGAATCGATGTACTAAATCATCTCTGAAGTGTCTGTAAGTGTGCTGATCAGAACAAATGCATTTAATGCGCATGAACTGTGATTTGGGAATGTTTTTGCAGATGTGAGGAGGATGAAAGCTGGTTGCATGGAGAAGTGAATTATTTTGGGGGAATTTACGATGAATTTCTGTAGTCAGCGAATGATCAGATGCACGGCAAACCAATACATCTAAGAAGATAATTTTATCTCTATCATAGCTGACAGAAAATTCAATCCCCCATTTATTTTCGTTCAAATAAGAAACAAATTCCAAAAGGTATTCTTTATTCACTCTAAATACCAACCAGCAGTCATCCAAATATCTGCCCCAAATGTCCATTTCAACCATGTAAATGTTGTGAGAGTTGTCGTAAATAAAGTGTTCTTCAAAGTATGCCATGAACAAATCGGCATATATGGGTGCAAAAGATGCACCCATAACTGTCCCCTTGGTTTGTAAATAGCATTTGTCTTTGTAAAAAAACACATGTTTTGTCAAAACATGTTCTGTTAAACACAACAAAAGGGTATTGAAACCTGGCTTGATTATTTCAGTTTTGTTGAGCCAGTATTCCAACGCCTCTAGGCCAGCCCAGTGTGGTATGTTGGTATATAATGATTTTATATCCAATGTGCAAAGTAACCAGTCGGGCTCAAGCTGTGTATCAGAGATAATCTGTAAAAAATCTGTGGTATCTTGAATTCTAGAATGGACACATTGTAAAAGGGGCTTAAGAAATTTGGTAAGGAATAGAGATAATGGTTCTGTTAATGAATTTCTTCCTGAAACAATGGGTCTGCCAGGTGGGTATTGAAGGTCCTTGTGTATTTTAGGTAGGAAATAAATGTATTGTAGACAAGGGTTGGCAATGGTGAGTTGATGCTGTGTGTTTTGAGTGATAATACCTTCTGCAACAGCTAAATTAAGGAAATAATCAATCTGTTCCTTGAATACTGGTGTTGGATCAATGGTGAGTTCCGAGTAATAGCGTGCGTTGGATAATTGGTTCAGTGCTTCATGATCATATTGTGATGTATTCTGAATCACTATAGAACCACCTTTGTCAGCACCAATTATGACTAGATTGTGATTGTTTGCCAATGTGTTGATATTTTCCATGCAAATTTTGGATACATTATTAGGTAATGGTGGAATTGATCTAAACTGAAAATGTAGATCTTTGATCATGGCTTGTTGAAACATGGAAACTTGATGATTCATGGGTGACATGAACGAAGACCTATGGTATTTAAATTCATCAGAGATCTTTGGTTCTTGTTCCTGAAAAGATAGTTTAAGGTTAAGATTTCTACAAAATTAAACAATATCTTAAACAAAACTTTCTTCAGAAACAAAAAAAACAGGGATGATTGATAATCCTTTATTAAGAATGTCAATTTCAGAGGAGGAGAGGACATGTGATGAAATATTAGTAATGTTTACAGTGGTTGTTTGGTCACAAACATCTCTAATAGCGTTTCCATGTTGTCCACATCTTTTATGTTTCCTGCCCCCCCCCACGTGTAAAATGAATATTCATCCTCATGTCTTGACACTGATTCAGGGGGTGCCATAGGCTCACCAGTATCCAAGAGAAGAAATTCTGTCACCTCACAGGATTTACACGTAGGAGGAGGGGGGGGCAGGAAACATAAAAGATGAGGACAACATGGAAATGCTATTAGAGATTTTTGTGACCAAACAACCACTGTAAACATTACTAATATTTCATCACATGTCCTCTCCTCCTCTGAAATTGACATTCTTACTAAAGGATTATCATTCATCCCTGTTTTTTTTGTTTCTGAAGAAAGTTTTGTTCAAGATATTGTTTCATTTTATAGAAATCTTAACCTTAAACTATTTTTTCAGGAACAAGAACCGAAGATCTCTGATGAATTTAAATACCATAGGTCTTCATTCATGCCACCCATGAATCACCAAGTTTCCATGTTTCAACAAGCCATGATTAAAGATCTACATTTTCAGTTTAGATCAATTCCACCATTACCTAATAATGTATCCAAAATTTGCATGGAAAATATCAACACATTGGCAAACAATCACAATCTAGTCATAATTGGTGCTGACAAAGGTGGTTCTATAGTGATTCAGGATACATCACAATATGATCATGAAGCACTGAACCAATTATCCAATGCACGCTATTACTCAGAATTCACCATTGATCCAACACCAGTATTCAAGGAACAGATTGATTCTTTCCTTAGTTTAGCTGTTGCAGAAGGTATTATCACTCAAAACACACAGCATCAACTCACCATTGCCAACCCTTGTCCACAATACATTTATTTCCTACCTAAAATACACAAGGACCTTCAACACCAGGCAGACTCATTGTTTCAGGTAGAAATTCATTAACAGAACCATTATCTCTATTCCTTACCAAATTTCTTAAGCCCCTTTTACAATGTGTCCATTCTAGAATTCAAGATACCACAGAATTTTTACAGATTATCTCTGATACACAGCTTGAGCCCGACTGGTTACTTTGCACATTGGATGTCCAATCATTATATACCAACATATCACATTGGGCTAGAGGCATTGGAATACTGGCTCAACAAAACTGAAATATTACAAGCCAGGTTTCAACACCCTTTTGTTGTGTTTAACAGAACATGTTTTGACAAAAAATGTGTTTTTTTACAAAGACAAATGCTATTTACAAACCAGGACAGCTATGGTGCATCTTTGCACCCATATATGCCGATTTGTTCATGGCATACTTTGAAGAACAGGTTATTTACAACAACTCTCATAACCTTTACATGATTGAAATGGACATTTGGCACAGATATTTGGATGATTGCTGGTTGGTATGGAGAGCGAATAAAGAATACCTTTCGGAATTTGTTTCTTATTTGAACGAAAATAAATGGGGGATTGAATTTTCTGTCAGCTATGATAGAGATAAAATTATCTTCTTAGATGTATTGGTTTGCCGTGCATCTGATCATGCACTGACTACAGAAATTCATCGTAATTCCCCCAAAATAATTCACTTCTCCATGCAACCAGCTTTCATCCTCCTCACATCTGCAAAAACATTCCCAAATCACAGTTCATGCGCATTAAACACATTTGTTCTGATCAGCACACTTATAGACACTTCAGAGATGATTTAGTACATCGATTCCCTGACCATGGGTACAAAATGGGTCAACTGTTACATACCAAACACACAGTTGACCAGATGGAATGCACTGAATTGCTTCATTACAAAACTAGACACAAATCACCTTCAGTAACACCTAGATTTATCACCACATATGGTCGGAATACCAACATATTGATGCAAATTGTTCAACATAATTGGAACATATTAACATGTGAACCTAGACTTCAGGACATTCTTGGAGACAGATGTTCGTTTTCCTTTCAGAAAGGCAAAAATCTATCTGCCTTTTTTAATCACTTTAAACATCTTGAGAAGAAAGGTACCAAAAGTATCCAGACCACATTATCAGGGGATCCATTAATTGGTTGCTTCCCTTGTGGACACTGTATCTATTGTAACATCATACTCAAAACCACCAGTTTCAGCAGTCAAAACACCCCTCAAGTATTCAATATAACATTTTTGCTAACTGTTCCTCAGATTGGGTCATTTATTTGGCCAAATGCACGTCCTGCATTCTATATTGGCCAAACCTCCAGACCCTTGAAGCTTCGAATCTCTGAACACTTTAGTGATATCAGACACAAGAGATACACCAATGGTTTATATAAACATTCTTTGGTACATCCAAATGCTACTTTTAGTTTTACCATTATTGATAAAATTAGAAGATCCAGGCATAACAAATCAGGTTGGCATAATTTATTAAATTCAATGGAGAAAAAATGGATCATTAAACTTGGTGGGCTCTTTAAGCCAGGTCTGAATGAGCATATGTAATTAAGCACATGACTCACTTGAGTATTTAAATACAGGTTCTTTTTTTTTTTTTTGTTGTTTTTTAAACACTGAAGAAGGTTTTGTTAAATATTTGCCGAAACCGGTCTGTTTTTGAAGAACCTCAATCAATAAATTCATTTTTAAGGTGCCTTGTATGCTGGTCCTGTTTTCTTTTTGTTTGAATCCCTAGCAGACATACCATTTGTTTAATGTAATTTAAATATTTGGTAAATTGAAAAATATAACTTTTACATTTGGAAGAGCTGCGCATGCTAAGCACTGCTTAAACATGATTAATGGCTACTACTGCTTGCGTGTTGCTAAGCTTTGTTAAAACCTCAGTTGTGTGAGTTTTCACAATGCTCAGCTCTGTTTCACTGATTTGTGCCATGCTAAGTACTGCAGCGCTTTTTTGTATGCTGCTGAATGACATGTAAGGGCAGGAAAACAGCCTATATTAGTGGCAATAGGTGGGAATTCTGCAGCATACATTGGAGTCTAACTGGCAGTATGTCAGGCAATGTTGGAGAGGGTGTGCACATTTGGGCACAGAGATGGGGTGTGCAAGAGTCCAGGGTTTTTGTTGGACTCCTGATAAGCAGTTATGAACCTAGGCTGCTACAGGGCGATTACCAGAGCTCAGTATGTAAGTCTGAGGCCTGGGATCAGTTGGCCAGGGACTTTACCAGTGCTACTGGTATCTCCCACAATGGTGAGCAGTGTCATCATCGCTATGATGACCTGAAGTGTAGAAAGAGGGGAATTTTGGACACCTGGGTCCAAGAGGTGAGGGCTAGACATGCCCCGGACATATGTAAGTATTTTTTTCCAGTATTTTACTAAAATGAAGCTGAATCTGTGCAAAACTGGTATGCCCTAATGGTGTGCTTCTCTCCCAACAGCTGCAGCTGAGAGGGTTCGCAATGTCCAGCCTATTCCAGGTGCCTGGACAGGTTGCACCATGAGTGTGGTAAGTATGGATATATTATGCTAACTGTTGTGCAATAAACAATAAAGAATAAAAAACTGTACTGCAATAAAATATAAACAATACAAACTGTAGTGAAATAAATGGGCAATTAGATGTGTAGTGCAATAAATGAATAATAACTGTATTGCAATAAAAAAATAAACAATACTGATAACAGTAAGCAAAAAGGTATACAGCAGAATTGTGGTGTAATAACATAATTGCACTAGAACTCTATGCATTGTATGTGTACGGTAAGGTTGCTGCAGTCAAGTGTAAAACTGTAATAACTGTAGAATGCAAAAGTAATGGAATGAGAAATGTATTGCTCCACTCATAGCATGGTTCAAGGCTGTCTCCAGGCCAGTTTCAGTCACATAATGCTCTCTCTATTCCTCACAGACCAGAAACAAAAAGTATATGAGTAAGGTAACCCACTTTATGGGCAAACAGTATGTGTAGACTTCACAGATAATAAATGCCAGTACCAATAAAGTATTAAGCAGCATTGTGTTTTCCTGAATAAATCTGTCTTAATATTTGAATTGTGGCTATATTCATTGCATGTCAGTTCTAATGTCACTGCAGTTAAGTGTAAATCTGTAATAGCTGTAGAATACAAAAGTAATGGCTTGAGAAATGTATTGCTCCACTCATAACATGGTTCAAGGCTGTCTCCAGGCCAGTTTCAGTCACATAATGCTCTCTCTATTCCTCCCAAGTCCAGGAACAAAAGATATATGGGTGAGGTAACCCACTTTATAAGCAGATAGTGTGTGTGTAGACTTCACAGATAATAAACATTAGTACCAATAAAGTATTAAGCGGCATTGTGTTTTCCTAAATAAATCTGTCTTAATATTTGCATTATGGCTGTATTCATTGCATGTCTTTTCTAATTTGCTGCAGTCAATTGTTACATTATTTGCAGAATACCTTGGTAGTTATGTAAGTCCACATTATGTGAAACTGTTCTGTGTAGTTGTGTACCTGCATTTGTTAGTGCTTGGCCCATACTCTCCCATGCTAACAGCTTGAGAGGTATGTATGTGCTACATCAGCTATAGAAGAATTGTAGTCACTGTACTCACAACTGACACTGCACACCTGTCGAAGTATGTAGTAGTACTCTGTGTAGTAATATTACCTGTGAGGTAACTAATGGTATGTTTTTATCTCTATTCCCACACCTTATCTTTTTTAATTTATTATTGTTATTTATTATTGTAATTTAATATTAACATATTTTGTTTTTGTTGGCTTTATGGTTTAATTAATACTGGCTTGCTGTTAACATGCTTATTGTTATGTTACTTAATGTTATGTTACACATAATATACCTTAATATGTATTTGGATTAATAAATATCATGTTCCATTCTGTTAATACTAACATTGGTTTGGTTATTACTAACCTTAACTTATCATTATAATCACTTTACTACAGTGTGGCAAGGATGGCTGGTTCCTCGTGAACCACCTACTTTGCCTTCTCTGGCCGTGGCACTGAGTCCAAGCACATCTGGGACCCAGCCTGGAGGTGCCCCGTCTGCTGCCCCTGCTCTACCTGTGGTGTTGGGTAGTACTACCCCATGGAATGGGCCGGGTCCCCCTCTGGGAGTGGTGGTGGAGGGGGAGTTGTCACCCATGATGAACTGCTGGGTTTGGTGAGCAGGAGCATCTACTGTGGTTTTGGACAATGTCTGTGTTGGATGGAGAGCATGCTGGCCATCCTGTTGGGGCAGGATCACCCCAGAGCCCAGCCTCCACCACTGCCACCCTCATGGCAGTGATGAAGCAGTGCTGACAGTCTCATGTGTGGGATGTAAGTCATACTGCTACCTTGTGGAGGCTCACTGGACTCAGATTCCACAGCACCCTCCCTATCCAAGGGGATCACCCCCATCTTGTGTTACACACCACCCTTATCTGCTGTCTTGTCTGTCTGCAAAAGCTTCCTGATCTACCCAATTTACCTCCCCCACACATACCTATGTCCCTTCCCCAAAATTCCACTCTCACCTTAAATAAAAAAAAAATGGGCACCTGTCCCACATATATATATATATATATATATATATATATATATATATTGTCCCATGCATAGCTTTCCATTTCACACAGATGTCCACTGGACACACATAATTTGGTCCAATTGGCTTAACATGGCAATTGTGTTGTCCTCATCCTTCTCTCTGGGAGTGAGAGTCCAAAGTCATCTACAAATTCTGTCAAAGTGCACAGTTGTTGCTGTACAAGAAATGGATAGCTATGGTTCTTTCCTACACCTTTCCTGCACATACCTACCTGCCTTTCATTATGTTTTCCCCCGGCTTGCACTGTATTTCACCACTTTCTATCACCCCATTTTTCTTTTCTTTATATATTTTTAGCACAATGCTGAGCGACTCGGTGCATTGAACAGCTTCGCTCAGCTCAGCTAAATAGAGCTATATTGATATATGTGTTTTAAATGATGACATGTACAAAATAAACACCTGTCCCCTATTTCAAACCCAAGACCATCACACCTCTTGACCACTGCATTAACTTGCCACTCCACACAGCTGTTAAGACATGTGATTTAAGCAAAACATAGTAATTGCAAGTTACAGTCATTAAATATATTTAAGCAGAGCTGCACATTGTGCAAACTTGCTTAAAGAGTAATGGAAAAATTGGGAATGTAGCTTGGAGTCTTGTGCAAGAGTACAACACTAGAAAGCCAAACACAGAATAACAGATGTAAGTGAGATCTCTAATAGCAGATATATGTTCTCTTTTATCAGCAACATTTAAAAATGCACCTGCTAAGGCATTACTGGCAAAGTACATGTTCAACTGGGAACCTGGTGCAGAAATACATCCATATAAAGCCATGCACATGATGATGGCTGTGAAAAGTATGCCACAGCCTGTATGTGTGTATTTATATCTTGCAAATACACCTGCTGTAACAGTGACTCAGTAGCTCAGTCTGTTAAATGCCTGTCAAATAGTACATTTTCCTGGGTTCAAATCCAGTGATGTAATTACATTATTGTGAAGGCAGCAAATAATGACTGAGTCATGCACTCTTTATCCACACAATGCATTTCAAATGAAATGTCTGCTTTTCACTGATGGAAGTCACAGGCCTGCAGACAGAAGCACACTTCACGTATCCCTACAGTAAATCTATAAGCGCATAAAGTATCACATCTTGCATTAATATACATTCATAGAGGATTTTAACTCAGGTAATGCAAATGATGTCCACTAATATCAGAGTGCAGTACACAATCCTTTCAAACTCAGAGCAGATTAGTACAGCTGCACAGCTAACATACACATATGAAGCCCCTGCTTGTAACAAGGACTGCCAGCATACACATTCCAAATGAGTGCCAGTCTGTGACACATGGTCTGACAGTTGCCCAAATGGCAGACATAATGTTATATTTATCCACTATGCTGCTCAAGGACACAGCAAACATGTTGCATAGTACTCTGTTAATGATACGATTGCCTACCATACTTAACTTAATCACATGCCTTAATTGGAGTGGAATGGGTACCCTCACTCTGGCTCTGCCTCTACAACAAGACTGGCACAGCTCCCAGAGTTACTCCTACAACTTGTTGTCCTCCAAACTATTCATGCTCTCTGCCTATGCATATTACCTGCAGCAGCAGCAGCTGTAGCCTGTAGCACACACGTCTCTATGTAAAAGTAGCTGCTACAGACCTACCCTCTGTGATGGCATAGTCTCCTCAGCCCAGTAATGTCCTACACAATATATCAGAAAAGGCTTCTAATCTACATTAAGGCCTTATATCTTGTACAATGGTTGCATGTCATTGGCTGATGATATTGCAAATCAGCTGTGTTGGCTGCAGTTAGCATTTCAGAATCACAGACTGGTTAAGAGGCAATCGCCTGCTAATGAGAAACATGTTAAAAGGCAAACTTGCTGGCTATGGGAAACCATTGTGTATGAGACTTTCTGCACACAGAACATGCATTTGCAAAAACTTAACTAGCACCATATATCAACAGAGGAATTTTGCACTCCAGCAAGTATGTAACCTTTTTGTTTACAACAGGATTCATGTGTGTGAATATACTTATGGGGAATAGGGATTACAGCATTAAGCCTTCCTTAGAACTGTGATATGTGATGTGGCCGTGCTTGATCATAAATGCTGCATATCTGTAGGTGGCATAGTAGATGAATTAATCACTCTAAGGACATTAACCTAGTATGCGATGTTAGTAATATATGCTGGTGGGAGAGATTTGTCTAGCAGACATTAACCCACCTTTGAAACAGAACCCTGGCTAATGGCAAGCAGAGCACCTCAGTGCACCTGAGCACATGGCATCTGTATGATTGGTGGCATAGTAGATGAATTAATCACTCTAAGGACATTAACCTAGTATGCGACGTTAGTAATATATGCTGATGGGAGAGATTTGTCTAGAAGACATTAACCCACCTTTGAAACAGAACCCCGGCTAATGGCAAGCAGAGCACCTCAGTGCACCTGAGCACATGGCATCTGTATGATTGGCTAGGTGACCATCATTTCACCACAGGGCTTCTGCCTGTGTTCCCCTTGGACTGGGGCAATATGTGCCGATCATGTAAATAAGGGTATACAGTTGTCTACGATTGTGACGGCTGTATGGCCATTATGCTAGTGAAGTTTAAATGTCCTATGGTTCCCTAAGCTGATGTAAAATGCTCAAACAGCCACATACACAAACATGGCTACATTGAGGATACCCCCACTTCCAATTACTGCTTACAGTACATGGCATGGCACACACATATTGCATGTTGGCTGTATGTAGATTAGAACACTTACTAAGTAATAGTACACACTAGAAGTAACAGTACATGATGCACACAACACACCTCATGTCTGATAGTACTATTGGTTTAGGACATATTAAGCTTGATGACATCAGTAGGCCTAGTATTGGTCAGGCATTTGGAGGGCCACATTACCTGCTACAAATAAAATTCTGCAAAACCCTACCACTTTCTATGTTATTGAGGTGATCATATTCATGCTATATGGACATACACACACGCACCAATTGGCCTGTAGTTGGATTAGAACCCCTACCTATCTAGTCTTATACATTGTAGATCACAATACTCATTGCATGCACAACAGCTTTAGTCAGACAGATACTGCAATGGCAGCTGGTGGTCTTAAGGTTGATGACATCATCAGGCCTTGTAGAAGAGGGCAGTTTGAAAGCCAGCAGGAACTTACAGGGCCAAAAAGTGCATAACCATTGCAGTTTGATAGCCAATGAGGGATTCTCGGTTGTTTGGCAGTTATCTTGACCATAAAGGTAGGTTCTACCACCCAGATGTGGAAAGGGAGTTTATATTTGAACTAACAGCTAATTGCAATACTACACATTTAGTTTATTTGAGCTATTGTTTGAAATGTTCTGCTTTTTATGTGGGTATGACCACATGCAGACTACGGGATCGAGTTAGGGATCATCTGTATGACATTTCTAGGAGGGTAACAATGAATGCACTTTCCAAACACATTATGGAGGTGGATGAGGAACACACTTTTAAGTTTATGGTAATTGAGGTTGTCACACTAGGGGTACGTGAAGGACCGATTAAGAATAGAGTTGAGGGAGGGGAACTGTAATAGATCATAAGACTACATGCCAATTATGACAGGGGTTTGAATGAGAAAGTGTCCATCCACCCCAAGTTGCTGGAGAGACCCCTACCTAGATAAGTTATTATTCTCATAATGGATTTTTATTATGGCCATGAAAGTTTTATGGTGTACATGAAAGTCTGAGTCTAGTGCACAGTTGAATTACAATGACTCAGATGTTATGACTTTAAGAAGTTGCTTTTAATTAAATGCCTTTTATTATTGGCTATGTATGTATTTAAAAATGATGATGCATTCATGTTTGAATTGTCTGATGAAGCGGCTTTGCTGTGAAAGCGCTCACTTATTCTTGTATTAAAAGTTATATGATTTTATTTGCCGTGGTTTGGTGTCTCCTTTGGTTCTTGTTATATTTATATATACATACACACACACACACACACACACACACACACATATATATATATATATATATATATATATATAAACTATATATATAAACTATATATATATATATATATATATATATATATATATATATATATATAAATATATCTATTTGACAATACATACAGCTAGATATACTATGTATGTGAGAGAGAGATAGTGACAGATGAATATGTATAAATATTATGTATATATGTATTAACACATGTATACATAACAAGTCATTTTGATCAAGGTGCAACAGGATTGCACTCAGTTTAACTAAGTGTGTGGGCATGCCCAGTGGGACTGTTAGTACTTATAAAGTGACTCCAGGCCACACCTACCTGTACTCCAGTCTGGGATTTTGTGTGTTACAAACACTGACATCTGTCCCTGTTTCTGCACTTCACTCAAAATGTCCATGGCATTCGCCAGGTGTCTGTAATTAATATGTGACAGACGTTCATAATGTTACACCACATACAGAATGACAGTCTGTGAAAACACCAACATAATAATACCTCACATGGAAAAGATCTGGATACTTTCAGATTTGAACCATCAACAGCATCACCTATACTAACTTGCCTAGTCCACTGAGCCACCCAAGCTGCCAGACAGAGAGCAGTCATTCATCACACAATCAACAGCATACATATGTATGTTGTTATTCCTGGACTGAGTGAGACATACAATGTGCGATCGATTTCTCTGTTACTGTCTGAGGTTGCCTGGACTGCTGATATACCATTGATGACCTACTGTTAAAACAGTAATATGGGAAAACTGCTGTGTTGTGTGTGCGGGAACAATGGCACGTGTTCTGCTGGGATACACAGTAGTCCAAATATCATATGACCCCACTGTATAACATCTCCCTTGACTGATGTAGTGCATATTCCAACCACGAGGTCTAGTGAATATTAAAGAAAACATAGTATTGGACTGGTTAACTGTAGTCCAGTGTGGATGTTATCCGTATCCAAAGAGCCCACTATCTTTCCTTGCATAAATGTGGCAGATCCATACATACAATACCATATTATAGTAATCCTTACAAGTAGTGTGAAGGTTAGAGATTTACCTTGTGAATGCAGTGGTTGACAGAATTGTAGTTCAGGGCTGACTTTGTCTGATGCAAGCAGTACACAGCCAATACATGGATAAGTACAGGCTGTGTGGCTTGCCTGGCATCAATTTTAATATATGAATGTGAATAGGAGTAAGGTTTCAGTCCCTATCGTCCTAGGTTGTCAGTGAATGTGCTATGCATTGTCTCTTAGCCAAAGCCAGGATATGTTGGGCACACCTACATCTGCCTACAGGGACATCATCGGGGGTTTCTTGTCCAAGTCCTCCTGTGACTGTGGCTGTGGTGACCTAGGCACTGGTGGGCGGCTGTGTATCCCCTCCCTTTGCTGATCCTGCTGTAGCTGTTTCCACAGGATCATATTGTGTAGCACAGCACATACTGTGAACATATGTGCACATGTGGCTGGAGAGTACTGCATAGCTGCAAAAGATACATTGAGGCACTGGATCCTTGACTTCAGAAGCCCAAACATGCACTCTATGATGTCCCTAGTTTGTGCATGTGCCTCATTTTGGCATTGTTTGGTGGGTGTGTGTGTGCATTTCTGATGGGTGTTATTATCCATGGTTCCAGGGCATAGCCAGCATCCCCCAGTAAATGGCCATATGGGTTGTCCCCCTAGCAAACATTTGGTATGGCTGTAATGCATACCAGATATGGGAGTCATGATAACTGCCAGGGCTGCCAGCACACGCATTCATAATAATCCCCTGGACATTACATATGACTTGGCAGTTGATGGAGTGGTACCCCTTGCAGTTGATATAGATTCTACCCTCCTCACCAGGTGGTGCCTTGATGTGTACATGAGTGCAATCTATGGCACCCAGTACGTTAGGGTAGTGTGCTACAAGTAGAAGTGTTGCATATTTCTGGCCCTCACCTCAGTGGTGAGAGGAAAAGAAATGTGCTCACTGGCATGTGAAAGCATGGCATTCAGGAACTGGTGGAATACCCTTGATGCTGATGCCTGTGAGACCTCATCATGTCCATAGTTGGTTTTTGGAATGCACCTGTAGCTAGTATACTAAGGGCTACACATACCTTTGTTTCCACTGGGATGAGTTTTCCTCTGTTGGCTCTGGGTATGAGTTGAGGGTGGCAGAGCTCAGTGAGTTCTTGTAGTATTTTCCTGTCCACTCTGTAGCGCTCTGCAATCTCCAGCTCATCTAGCTCCTGGAAGGTTACCTTGGACCAGAACACTCTTCTCCTTCTCTGTCTAGGCCTATTGTCAGCAGCAGCAACAACACTGACTTCAGCATCTAGCACATACAGGTGTAGCAGACCTGCAGAAGCCCCTAGCATTCTCTCAGTTAAAATTCTCAAGTCTGTATTCCAATGGTCCAGAGTACTGGGTAAAAAAAAAATCAGAATGTAGGATGTATGCATACTATATAGAGCTCTGCTGTAGGTACAGAATGTGTGATTGGCTACATATGATGCATTCCTTCTGCCTAAAATATAATTAACATCATTTAATGGCCCTATTTTAGCTTAAACAAGGGTAAAAAGTAATTAAATACATTTTTTCAGACACGCTCAGCAGGGTGGCGCGCCATGCAAACACTCGCCTAGAAGGTAAACAAAGCTTAGAAGTTAGTAGACACCCTCCTGGTAGGACAAGCTCAGCCAGCTGGCAAGCTGCACAAGCACATGCACCTAAGTTGAAATGAGCTTAGAAGTCTGTGAACACCCCCCCCCCCATGTCAGCTACATCCTGTATAAACAGCAACATGGGTCTAAGCCTAACTGAAGGGGATATGTAGACATGATTATTTGTTTCTGCTATTCATTAACTCCACCTCATTTGCATAGGTATCCATGCTCACAGCCTGGAAACTACATGCTTCATAGCCCAACCACATTAGCAACAGCACCAGTGCACCATTGTAGGGACTCCATGCACAGTCCTGTAATACATTTCTGTCACATAATATTCATTTTTTTCCATTTTTTTAAACATTTTTCTATAAAGCATGTTTGCACACTTTGGTGTGCTGTGCAAACATGCCCAGATTATAAACAAAATAAATAAATAATTCCTCTTACATCCTTTAATTTTCTCCTGTACAGGATAATAGTTTCACTCATATGTGTATTTGGTATGACATTTCTGTGCATATATCTCCATTTTTACAACCCCTTTTGTCTGTCTACACTCCTGTACATGGAATATTTTCATGTACACTACAGACACTGACACTGGAGCTAAACAGATGCCCATCTTCTTGCAGGAACACTCTACCTGCCTCACTTGCATTAGATTCACCGGCTTATGAGGTGATTTGCATTCCATGGAAGTTTCCGTGTTGGTGTGTGCGTGCATGCTGCAGACTGCTCAGGAGCACTTATTGAATTTAAAAATGTTTGCATCTATGTAAGCAGCGTGGCACGATGCCTACATGGGAAAAATGTGTAGGCTTTATTAAATTCCCCCCATGCTCTCAGTGTAGACCAAATTCCAAAATACATGCACTCAGCCTGTTCTCAATTTAAGTGGCCACTTACAATGAGAGCAAGTCTTTTGGAATTGAGGCCCCTCAACTAAAATTTTTACATTTACATCAAAGTATTGCATTTCCAGACTAGCAAATAAACACAGTTTAATCTTAATCATTTTCATCAGCATAATTTCTAACTTGTTTAAGCAACCAAAATTATTGGTTTAGCTCTTTGGTCATAATTTAACTGTATCTCTTTTACATAACAATGTGACTTGTTCAGAAATTAATCAAACAAATGTGAGAATTCTGATTTTCATTTTTTTCATAATTTCTTTCCACTGCCTTTAAGCTCCAAAACACTCCAAGTTAGCCTTTAATTCCTTTTGGTACTGGTGCATTCATTATAATTGCTGAACTTGTTAATGTACAGTTGTCAGTCCACAACTTTTTTTATTTCTGATTAGTATGAATTTAACTTACTGCAATCAAGAAACGTGTATCCAGAGTGCTTTTACCACTGTTTTACATCTCCAACATACTGAATTGCTTAAGGTGTAACAAAAATCATATGAATGTATTTCCACATAAATATTTTCCAATATATACTGGATGAGGTTAAACTAACTGATTTCAAAATTAAAATTTTGTTCTATTCATTATTTATTTCATTCAAATTACTGATGGTGAGGAAAGTCTAGTAATCCTTTTTGAATTTCATATTAATATTCAAATTCAGTGTGCATAGCTCAGATAAACTTTTGTTATACGTCATTTCATTTTTTTTTGATTGATATAAAAAGATCATATAATGCTAGAGTTGCTTTTTTCTTCCAAAAACAAATAAGGACCAAGAAACCAATAAATATACAAAAGAACACCACAATAGTTGAAAAAGGCTCTGCATAAATTACTTTAATACCATAGAATAAGAGCTTTTGCCCCATTCCTACAGGACTTCATCAGATAAAATTACAAGTTAAAAAAATCAGGCATTTAAATAGCCTTCCAAAAGTCACATGTTCACCTAACTTTGGTGATTTAAAATGATATACTCTTAATACAGAATTTGACCCAAGTAAACCCATTAAGTAAAATCATAAATATTCTCAAAACTCATATAAAATATATATATAATAAAATGCAAGAATGTCAAAAATTGTGTGTATAAATATATTCTGTCCTATTCATTACTATTTACTAAATGTTGTAAAAATGTCTAATAAAATATAATATCATATATATATATATATATATATATATATATATATATATATATATATATTCTGTTGCTAAAATCGTGACATAGTCACAAAAAACAATATACTTCCTAGCACTTCGGAACCATAAAAACTATGCAGTATTTGTTCTGAATACAAGTTAAAAAATAACAATAATAATAAGTTATGCAATAAACACAATTCTAAAGTCAATGTTATCAAGACAGGGTCTTTAATTTTAAGATTTAAATATACTAGCAATTGAAACAAGGTCATTTTGCGAATATTTATGATTTTACTTAATGGATTTACTAGTATTTTATCTTTTCTTAGGTCAAATTCTGTATTAAGAATGTATCACTTTAAATCACCAACGTTAGGATAACATGTGACTTTTGGAGGGCTATTTAAATGCCTGATTTTTTTAACTTGCAGCTTTTTTCTTCCTCATTTAAATATAACAGGATGTTGATTATTTCCCTAAAACTGTGGATTATTTGCTTAGTAGAGCTACCTGTGTTATGTTTACTCAATATTGTACCCATCAACATAAACATTGCTTTATCAAAACAGTCAGATTATAATATTTCATTATTATCTTTTAACATTTTCATATCAATAAAGTATTGACTTTCTATAAAACTTGATGTATGTGTTATAGGAACATTTAGAAAATTCCCATTCTAAATATGTAATCCCTTGGATTCAATAAACTCTGTGCAGGAATAGTGCTATTCCTGCATGGAGTGAACCATTTCTGTTTACCCTTAGCTGTAACAGCAGCGCCTTGCATATTCATGAAGGCACGCCACTGCTAAGGCTAAACGGACATGAATACTACTGAGTTCAGTGGACATATTTAGGTAGTGCAAGCACATCTAACACACCCCCTGCACTCAGAAAGTGCTGGACGGCAATTTCTAAAAGCATTTCAGAGTCTGCGGACACTGAAATAAAATAAAATGAGGATTTCAGTGTCCGCTGACACTGAAATGGATAGGGGCACAATAAACCAATGCAGGGTGTGTGTGACAGTTTCTGTCACACCTCCCTGCATTGTAAAAGTGCCATATGGCCATAGCCCTCAACCGTACAGGTTTCCACAGAATGCCCAGATGCCTGCCTCACATACCTCTTAACCTCCTAGAGCAAGAAAGCTGTACAAAGCCAGAAATAATGGGGGACAAAGGCACAAAAATAGGGACACTTTTTAAATATTGCATGTACAAACCTGGAAAGCTGATAGAATAAAAAGTTTGCATTAGCATGGACTTCCTGAAGGGTATGAAGACTAAAACTCAAATGTCTGACATTGTAAAAGAGATTAATAAAATATGCAGCTAAAATTCTCATGCTGAGAGTGTAGTGGTTCAAGTCCTGGCTTTGCATGCAGGAATTCATGGTTTGACTACCAAGACAGGCACTTTGTGTTTACCTGGGCAAGCAGTGTTAAAATTATTATTTTAGTTTTAAATTTTGTAGTAATTGATATTTTTCAACCAGGGTAGTGTAGCTGGTCTAAAATGTAAGTGTGAGTGCATATAACATGTAAAATCACTCATGTATGCACAAGTGTCCCATACAGTATAGTCACACCCCATGGTAATGTAATGAAAGCACATAAAAGGACATCATGTAAAGTAAATCATATACACTTACTAATATGTCAGTAATGATTAATTATCAGCATCCTGATATTTTTTTAAAATGAAGAGTTAGCAGTGCTCAACTATGCTTAGTCAGTGTAAGCATTGCTTAAATGTGAATGCTAAGCAGCCATCAGCTCAGCTAAATGGATTTGTGCACTGTTAAGCAATGTAAGGAGTAAGCAGTGCTAAGCGAAGCTAAGAGGGCTTAACCATCTGTTAGCATCACTTACCTCCACCCAAAATCATGCAAACCTGCTTCTTCTTCTTTTGGCTTTTCCCTGTTAGGGGTCGCCACAGCAGATCACCTGTCTGCTCATGATTGGCAGTGGAATTTTACAGTGTTGAGTTGCCAGCCCGGCGCCCAACCTTCCACAGAAGGCACACACATGCACACACTCACACCTAGGGCCAATTTAGAGTGTCCAATCCACCTACAGCATGTCTTTGGGATGTGGGAGGAAACCGGAGCACCTGGAGGAAACCCACATGACCACAGGGAGGACATGCAGACTCCACACAGAAGGCACCCCAGCCAAGGATCGAACCAGAGAACCTCTTGCTGTGAGGCGGCAACGCTAACCACTGCACCACTGTGGCTGCCCCATGCAAATCCACTTACAACTGCTTAAAAGTGCCTTAATCATGCTGTTTTCATCAGCCCTTGCTGTGCCCAGCAACAAAATAATTAGTGCTGCTAAGTTTCAAACCCAAGACAGTGACACTACAATTACAGCAACATACCAGTACACCATCTGAGCTGTGTGAATTGGTAATGCTTTTACAAACATATCATGCATTCTGGTCATTTAACATTAATGAAAAAAAAGTCATCACTTCCAAAACTTGAACCCAGCACCCTGTGCAATACAGTCACAGCAATGTACCTCTACATCATCTGAGCTGTAGGAATTTGGAATGTTTTTACAAATATATCATGCACTACAGTCATTTAACATACGGGAAAATATATATCTGTAATACTCTTATATACATATATATGTATATATAAATGCAAAAAAAATATATATATTATATATATATATATATATATATATATATATATATATATGTATATGTGTATATATATATATATATATATATATATATATATATATATATATATATACTGTATTTCTTTCTAAATAAGACCTAACCAGAGAGTAAGGCCTAGCAAGGCTTTTGCAGGGTGTTCATGATATAAGCCCTACCCCAAAAATAAGCCCCAGTTCTGATTCTTACTGTAACCTAATCATCAGTCACACTTGACAGTTGAGATACTTGGCCTATAAACCCAAGCAGGTGTACTTTGATCATTCAAAGTACAAACAATGTGCAGGAAGCACACGCTCATGTTAACGAGCAGCTGTGGTAGGGTCTTCTCTTCATAACCGGTGCCATTTTGTGTTGCCACTCCTGTCGCATAAGTCTTCAATTAACCCCCCCCCCCCAGACAAGATAAGTGCAAAAAGAAAGAGCTATTCCGTCGAGTACAAGAAAGGAATCGAATCGTGGAGGACTCCCGTGGAAATAACCTGATAGCTTTCTGTAAAGAGAAGAAGTTAGATCTCCGAATGGTCCGAAAATGGTGAGCAGTGTACGTTAACCTCAGTCAACAGGCCGATGAGGGAAGCACTAAGAAGTGTAAGTGTGGATCAGGTCAGCAACCATTATTTCCTGAGCTTGAAGACATCATCTGTGAGTGGATTGCTAACAGGAGAGCAAAGGCTTTGGTTGTGTGCAGGGCTGATAGTCAAGCATTTGCCCTTGCAATAGCACCACAGTTAGAAATATCCCCAGAAGAATTCAAAGCATCACAACATTGGCTGGATGGCTTCCTTCAGCGATATGAACTGTCTCTAAGAAGATCAACAACACTGTTCAAGCTGGAAGATACTGAAGTTACTAAACGTGCACTTGCGTTCAAGTCCTTTGTTGATGGCATTGACTTTTCTAAATACCAACTCTCCAACATGATTGCTATGGATGAGACTGCAGTGTTTATGGGCCAAGGATCTCAAACAACAATTGATCAGAGGGGTGCCTCGTCAATCTACATTCCCTCCACTGGTTATGAGAGTGTACATGTTACCTGTATTTTGGCAATTTGTCTAGCTGGAAAGAAAACCCCACCTCTAATCATTAGTAAGGGCAAGAAAGATAAGAGTGAATGTGTTTCTGGCATTTACATTCTTGAAACCGAAAAAGCCTGGTGCACACAAGCAGTTATAAGGAAGTGGGTTGATGTAATGCTACCACTTGTTTTGCGAGGTGGCGAAAGAGGTCTGCTAGTCTGGGATTCAGCCAGCACTCACTGCACTAAAGAAACGAAGAAATTCCTAGCACGGAGGAGAATAGATCAAATAATGATTCCCGCAGGAATGACTGCATATCTCCAGACTCTTGATATTGCAATAAACAAGCCATTCAAGAACCATTTGCGCATGGAACTCAATGACTACATTGAAAATAGGATGGAGAGAAATCAGCATGGAAACTTTGTGAAGCCTAGCCTGCAAGAGGTCGTGACTTATGTGAAAAATTCATGGGATAAAATCACTGACAGCTGTGTTGCCAATGCACTACGAGCAGGCTACTTGGACAAGCAATGCTAATTTAAGGAGAACTCAGTTGCTAGGCATGACAGACTGGGGCCAATGGTGCTAGATGAAATGGAGTCGCAAGAAATTCAGGCTGAAATTTGGGGGTTGGACACTTATGACAATGTCCCAGAAGAAGATGACATGACTGTATTTGAATAACTGTGAAAGCCAAGGTGCAGATATTCTGGAGATGAATTGTTTGTTGCACTGTTTATGTAGAATTCTCACACAACTGTCAACCAGTTATTGGAACTGTTGTCCAATAATAGAAAAGTATGAAATAAATATCAATTTGTATACATGAATAAATGTCGATTTTTGTGCATGAAGAACTGTCAATTTGTGTTCATTAGTTAATGTCAATTTTTGCACATGAATAACTGAATAAAGGTAGATTGCTGTATGGCGTGAGTAAATAAGGCATTCCCTGATAATAAGCCCTGATGTGCATTTCGCCGGGAGAAAGAAAATAAGACCCGGTCTTATTTTCGGGGAAATACGTTGTAGATATATATATATATATATATATATATATATATATATATATTTATATGGGAACACTACACAATCTCAAAAGTTTGAAATACCGAATTTCAAACTTTCGCGACCATATAGCCGAAACCCCAAACTACTGAAAAAGACCAGACGCGCGAATTTCAAAATCCCGACTATCGGGAGTTTAAAATTCACACTTCTGGTGTTGTGGTATGGTGGAAGAGCAGGTAAGTATTTCTGTTTAACTGTGTTGGTTAGAGGTTTAGTGTGTAAGTGTGTGTTGTGAGTGTGATGTATGTGTTCGAGGGGGATGTAGGCGTGTGATGGTGTATTTATGTGTTTGTCTGGGTAGTGCGACCTTGGAGTTAGAATATTTAAGTAGGGGGCTGTGGGGGGCACAGCCCCCACATGGGGGGTGCAGGGGGGCTTGCCCATTGCTTGTCTATAGGTTAGGTTTGTGTGTTTATGTTTTGGGGGAAGGTGTGTGTATGTGTCTGTGTGTAGTGTATGTTGTCTGTAGTTTTTGATAGTTTGAATTTCGCAGTTTTGGTTTTTCGGTATTGTAGTGTTTTGGGTGTTTGGTCTCGGGAGTTTGGGCATTGGTAGAGTGAGTGTGCGGTATTTAGTAGTGGTTCCATATACATATATATATATATATATATATATATATATATATATATATATATATATATACATATATATATGTATTTATACATATATATATATATATATATATATATATATATATATATATATATATATGGAGAGAGAACCAACCTCTTACTGCAAGGCATCTGCAAAAAGTCTGACAAAGTGGGGAGATAAAGGACAAAGAATAGTGACATCTTCCAAATATGGCTGTTACACGTGTAGAAGTATGATAGAGTAGCATGGTTTGATTTAACATATAATTCCTGATAGATTTCAGGTCTGAAACACAAACGAATGTCATCACTTATTGATGTCAAGGCTGACATCATCCCAGTGATTTGTCAGAAACCCACAACTGTTGTGGGGAACAGACCAAACATATGAGCCACGCATCTGGACAATGTCTAGACATCTGAACAGTGGAGAGGTATGGCTGCAGTCATGTAACAGAAGAGAAAAAACAGTGAGAGCTGCCAACCATTCCACCCACCACTGTCTGAACCACAGTAAGACCAACACGACACTACCCCTGTTCAGCTCTGGGGAATTACCCATGTATTTCCAAATATATCATGTACTACAGGGATGGAACTGTGGGGAAAAGGAGATACTGGTGTGGAAATGTCCACCCACAACCATTTTCACCACAGTCATAGCAACATACCAGTACCCCAAATGAACTCTAGAGTACAACGACTGTTTGAACAAGCATATCCTGATTGCCAGTCACCCACTACCCTGACATATACTGGCCCAGCTCACAGTCTACTGGGAATCCTGAGGTGATACAGGACATTTCTCAGTCTGCACCTACAAACATATACACCTGATAGACCACCAGCAACTGTAGAAGCATGCACAGTCAGATAGAAAAGGATCTATGCCACTCACAGCTGCTACTCTCCCTACTCAGCCCAACAAACATTTACAGACAACACTGCTACACAGTCTTGGCAGTCTGTTAACAATGGCCAGATATACATAACTCTCAACTGTACAGATTTCCACAGAATATCCAGGGTGAGGGACCATTTTTATGGCCACTGCTGCATGCCACTTCTAGGAGTCTGCTAAGTCACTGTGATATCAGGAGTGCAGTCACTAAATAATGATATACCATACCTCTAAACCTCTTACTGCAAGACATCTGGATAAAGCATGACATACTTGGGGGACAGGGGCTGGAAAGAGGGACATATCTCACATAATGGTGTTACAAACTGAAACAGTTGCTGGGGTTACATGATTTGTTGTAACATAACATCCCTGAAGGATATGATATCTGAAATACTAATGTATGTCAACATTTGCTGACTACAATCCTCACGTTATCTTACTAATTTCTCAAAAACAGATATTGTCTGAGGAACAGACCAAACATAACAGGCAAACCTCTGGGCAGTTTGTGGACATCTGGACAGTTGAAAGGTATGTCAGAGACATATCACTGTCAGACGTCAAGTCATGCAGAAAATGCATGTCCAGACAAACTTTGCTAATCTAGTAATCCTCTATGTGTACAACAGCAATACTTACAATATGTACCCAATTCTGGAACTTTGTCCCCCATGTTGTTGGGCTGCATTCACATGCCTTGTCCTGAAAGGTATTTCCACCTACTGTCTGTGAAGCTGTAGCCCCCACACCTCCATAATGTCCCCCACAGAGGCAAGGAAAAAGGGCAAGGCCCACATGAAGGATGTAATTATAGCACTGTGTTGCTATGGCATTGGCTAACAGAAAGACAACACAGATGCTCTTGATGCAAGTAGCAAGTGGGAGACACTGAGTGGTGCAAAGGCCATCACCTGCTCATGAGCATTACCTACAAAAGGCAAGCTGCTGCCTATACAACACAGGTCTGAACCCATCTACACTAAGACAGACTGCGACTACATAAACATAACCATTACCATTATTCTGGGGAAACTCTTCAGCACTATAACAGGTATGTCAATCACGTAAAATTGTAATGGAATGCAGAAGGGGGGGGGTGCAATAATGCCAAATAGGAAGTTAACACTACAAACGCAACAAGACCTGCTGAACTCACATTTATTTATTTTATTTATTTTACATTTGTTGACTGGGATAGTCCAAATGGATATATGTCCATTTTCAGTGGAGGCCCGTGGAAAAAAGCTCCAGTAGAACATAGAGATAATCATTCAACAATAGTAGTAAGGCATGCTTTACAGAGTGTATACAGTAATACCATCATAAAGGACAAGAAAGATCTGCAGTCTATCATTGTTGCATACTAGCAATGATATAGACATTCAGTGATAAAGGAAGCTAATTATTGCATACAGTATTGTTCAGAATACCATAGTAGAAAAGGAGTTAGTTGGGGGTTGGAACAAGGAAATAGCCAGTGTAATGTAAAGTACTGTTTGAGACTTTTTTTGAATAGAGTTAGTGATGGTTCTAAAGTAAGTCAAGCTGGAAGTGAATTCCAAGTTTTGCCAACAAAGTTGGCAAACAGGGAGTCACAAGCTGAGTTGCTGGTTTTGACCATTTGAATCAGGAGTTTATTAGATGAATGAAGTGGCCTGGGGTTACTATAGTGATTGATAATATTTTTAAGTGCCAGAGTATTTTCAGGTTGATAGAGAACTTTGTGTGCTATTATAAGTTGATTGTACTGAAGTAAGTTGGGCAGTTCTAGCTCCCCCTAGAAGACTGAGGTTATGACAGTGGTGTGTCCTGTATGCAGAACTGGTGGCAAATCTAGAAATGTGGTTGTAAAAGCTTGAAAGTTTATTAAGATCAGATTTGTTCAAGTTACTGAGTATAAGAGAGGCATATAGAAGTGTAGAAAGTAGATGAGTGTGGGCAATGGCATTTCTAGCTAACGGAGTTAGGAAAGTTTTATTTTTATATAGAGATCCAAGTTTTTTATTAATGGTTTTGATAGTTTGATTGACATGTATGTCAAATTTGAGTTATTTTCTGTTATTACCCCTAAGAGTTTTGTATGGGCATCTGGGGAAGTAATAGTGCCATTGTTAGATGTTATAGTAAAGGAAAGTAGAGGGGACCTACTAATAGGGGAGAAAAATAATAGCTTGTTTTTTTTAGGGTCCAGGAGTAGACGATGGCTAGTGAGCCAGTTTTTGACTGTATTGAATGTTTTTCTGGGATAGTGTCAGCTGGTTTGTCAGGGAGGAGGCCAAGCAGATCAGAGTGGAGTCATCAGCATATTGCATGCATGTTGCATCTGGGATGGCAGTGTAAAGGTCATTAATAAAGATTGAGAAAAGAAGGGGTCCTAGAATAGATCCCTGGTGGACACCAAGGGTGAGGGGTAATAAAGTGGATAATTTGCCCTGCCATAGGACAGCCTGTTGTCTGCCATTCAGGTAGGATTGAAACCATTGGATAGCATGGTTATCTAGAGAAATGGTGTTTAGAGTGTGAGTGAGTAGTTGGTGGTTGACCATATCAAAGGCTTTGGAGAGGTCAAGGAAGAGGGCTGAGGATAGTTTGTTGTTTCAGTTATGGTTTATGACACTGAAGAAAGAGAGGAGGGCTGAAGACGTACTGTGATGTGGCCTATAGCCATGCTGAGAGTTAGCCAATACATTGTTCTCTGTGAGATAGTTCAAGAGTTGTTTATGGATGCACTTCTCCATTATTTTGGCCAGTGGCGAAAGAATGGCAATGAGTCTATAATTTGACAGTTCTGTGGATCTGCTGGCTTTATGAAGTGGTATAACATGGGATGTTTTCCAGATGGAGGGGATAGAAGCTTCAGTGATGGTTCTATTGATCAAGATGGAAATGGGGAATGCTATGGCATCTGGAGCTTTTTGCAGGTACTCTGCAGGGAGGAGGTTTTCAGATAGGGTGGTGGGTTTACATTTTTTAAGTAGGGAGTAGATAAGTGAGGTAGAGACTGGTTGGAAGCCAAAGGAGAGTTGAGTAGTAGGTGAAGCTGTGATTGAGACAGAGTTTTTGGGAGTTAGTTGGCTAGCAGGGGACTGGAGTCTCTGTGAAAAAACCATTAAAGGTATTGGCAATGACCTCTTGTGATTTTTTTGAGTAGCAGAGGAGAGGGTTGGAGTGCTGGATTGTCCTCGATGAAGAAGTTTGTTTATACCTGCCCAGAACTTTTGAGGTTTGTTTTGATGGTTTTGTTGAAGATTCTAATAGTAGTTTTTTTTTTTTGTCTAGCAGAATGGATTTTTTTGAGTCATTCCTAAGCTGCCAATATCTCTGATGGTCTAGAGCGTCTTTAGTGGCACGCCAGGTGGCCCATGTTTTGTTTCTAAGTATGATTTTTAATTTAGTATCTTTTGTAAGCTATGATGCAACCTTTGTTTTGGTTCTAATAGTGCATGCAAGAGCATGAGAATCAAGTATAGAAGAAATTTAGTATTAAAGTATGCTACAGCCTCATTAAGCGGCAGTTGTTTTAGGATTGACCAGTTGCATAATTTAAGTTCATTTTGGAAGTTGGTAGGATTAAAGTTCTTGTTATTTCTGATTGTTTTGTATGTGGGCTGGTGAGGGATACCAGCTTTATCCTTAATGATATAGGTTAGTGAGTATCACTCAGGTCATCAGGGAGAGTCCCTGACTTATATGTTTTGGGATGATTATTAATAAGTATAGGTTCATAGGTTGGTACAAGGCTATCAGCCCTAGGGCCTATGCAAGCCTAGCCATAACAATTCCCTGGATATTTCTTCCCGCAATATTTACTTCTCTGGACCCCTTTCTAGCAGAGCAACTGACATGATCCCCGGGGTGAATTTCCTATCTCCCATCCAATCATCAAGGTTCCTTTTGAAGAGGGCCAATGAGGCGCTCTGCTTGACATGTATGGACAGTCTATTCCAGAGTATGGGGAGTCTCTTGGATCCAGTCTAGGATACTTTCTTTGTTATTGGGTTTACTGATCCTAGTGGGAGAGGATATTATTTGTGTGAACCCAAATAAATTTACATGGGTGGAGGGGGATTCAGAGAAGCAGGTGTTCCAGTCTATATTGAAGTCTCCAAGAACAATAGTTTCTTGGGGGTAGGTATTAGTTTACCAGTGGATAATGTCTTCTAGGGTGTTTGTATTATTACCAGGGGGAATATATACAAAGGCAATATTTATTATTGTTAATTTGTAGTTTGGTATAAAGAATTTCTGCTTTATTAAAATGGGGGGGGGGGTGTTGAGATTCTCCAGTAACTTTTAATGTATTTTTGTAAAGTACAGCTACCCCGCCTCCCTTCCTAGTAGAGCGGTTTGATCTAAGTATGTTGCACCCAGGTGGTAGTATCTCATTATCTGCAATTGTAGGTTTAAGCCAGGTTTCTGTAAGACAAAATATATCAGGGGAGTGAACTGCTAAGAGGGTATGCAGGTTATGTACTTTATTATTTATGCTTCTGATATTTAAGTAAAAAGCTAGCAGTGAATTAGGGGGGCCTCCTTAGAGGTTGATAGCTAATGGGGTTGGTAACATGGGAGCTTATGTCTCCAGGTGAGGATGGGCCAGGGTTTGGGTGGATGTCTCCATCCATTAAAAGATTGTAATGTAAACTGACTATGAGCTTTAGGGATTTATTTATTAGTTTTTGATAGTGTTTGGTTTTGGGATTGATATATTTGGACCTAGTAGGGTGGTAGGTTATAGGGGGTGAGGAGTCAGGTAAGGGGGGAATTGTCAAATGATCTATCAGATTTGAGAATACAGGTGTAGAGGTTTGCCATTTTGGATAGTATAAACCTAGATACTGCTGATTTTCGTAGATGGTAAGGAGATATAGCATAATCATTAGAGGTAGCAGAGAAAATAATAGTGTTTTATTTTGAGGTAACTTTGTAAGTGGTTGGGACATTTTGGAGGGCTTTACTTTGTCCAGGATATTATAAGAAGAGAGGGAGAAAAATAGGTTATGAGAGGGGAGAGACTTCTGATGATGTGTGTGATGATGGTTGGATATATAGAAGAGGGGGCGTGGTTTTACTACTATAAATTTAGCATTACTGGGGGCGGGTGGAAATTGGGGGCAGGGCAGGGTATGGAGCAAGCTTGAGCGTAGCAGGGTGAGTGTAGCAGGGCTTAACCAGGCCATGAGATTCCTAGAACCTGTGCATGCAAGGTAAGTAATATAGGGAAGTAAAATGCTCTATTTCTTTTAAAGTTTGGGGGCTGTAAAATACTATATATTCTATTGTAAGTTAGCCAATTTAACAGTGCTATAGACTCAGTTCAGTTAATTTTAATTTGAACACACAGAGAGTAAGTTTAGAGGCAATAACCTTTGAAGTATTTTAGTGATGAGGGACAGAACATTAAAGGTGTCCATTTTAAATTGCAGGGTAGTAGTATTCCTCTAGCATTGCAAGCCTTTCAGTGACAGCAGTAGGTAAGGGACAGAACCTTTGAAGTCTTTTAGTGATGAGGGACAGAACAGTAAAGGTGTCCATTTTAAATCACAGGGTAGTAGTATTCCTCTAGCATAGCAAGCCTTTCAGTGGGAGCAGTATATAAGGGGCAGAACCACTCTGAGAAAAGGCAGCCGACTGGGTCCTGGAGCACTGGGATGTTTCACATGCTGCTGTCTGGCACCTATGGCCATTCCTGCTTGCCCTGTCTGCATTGACATGGATCACATCTCTGGTCCCTGCGTCACCCCAGCAAAGGTCAGCTCATGTTTGATTACTACTGGAGTGTCTGTTGTTCAATAATGAGTGTGACACTGCTAGGCCAGCTACCTGGGATGTTGTACATATTCATTTCACCTGTGAATGCTACTATGATACATATGCGTGTCCCACAAATGTAAGAGACTTATACAGGGTATGTGCATAGTACACAAGATGCACAGAAGTGTGTGTTGAACTGTATGTTATATACTGAGCCCATACCTGACAACTGTCCAAAGTTTTGCGACTGACCACGTCTGCCTCATATTTATAGTCCATGCCTCATACAGTTCTGTATTGTCTGGCACATCACTGGCAACCCATTGAAGACTGAAGTTATAACATAATAGCATGCATTTGATTGTCAGAAGTCATATCCTGTAGAGCAGACCTGTGAATGCGACACTGTATTTGCTGGCAACTACATGTGTTTTCAGCTAGATTCATAAAGTGACACTATTTTCCAGCCTTTGCCCACCAGTGACATATGCCTTTGTGCAGATGTCTTGCTCTAACAGGAGCTAGGTGTGTTAGCATGAAACCCATGTCAATGCAGGTGTACCTTGTCCTGTAGGATGCCGACATTTGTGCAGTTGTGGACACCTGCATTGTAGCTGTGGAGAGCACACTGATCTCACTAGGTTACTCATCCCATCATACATTTAGACCCCAAATGGACAGCTGCAAAGCCACAGGAGGTGGAGCGTTGAACATTAGCATACACATACACACCTCCAGGCTGGCCAAACAGTATGGCACACAGGAGATATCCTGAGTGCAGTTAACAGTTGACAAAACACCTACTCAAATCATAGCTAGCTACAGGCCTCCAACCATGACTATGGACACTCACCACACCTATTGGGACTTGCTGGAATCTGTCAGGATTCAATCGTCTACCCTGCTCCTGGTAACTTTAACTACCCAACCATAGTCTGCATGACCTATGCCACCTGAACATGAATGCACAGAGATTCCTCGGCTTTGTTAATGGCAATGCAGTGGATCAGCCGGTCAACACTCCTATGACAGGTGGAAATATCCTGTACCTGGTCCTAACCGACATGAGTAGCAACTTTAGCACTCCTACAGTGTCATCCTCCTTGGTAAGATCTGACCACATAACCATCACTGTGCAGGTCACCATCTCCTCTGCCCCCCTGTCAGGGTCAAACAAAATTAACTTGACACAAATTACTATAAATCTCCTCAGAGCAGGTAGAAGTAGCTTTACAGCCAATGTCCCATCAGTTGGAACTAGCAGTAGTGTCCAGGCCTACACCACAATACTATGTGGGCACCTACATAGCTGTATGGACTCAGCAATACCAGACAGAACATCATCTCCCTCAAGGTAGGGTAAACATCTGTGGTGGACAGCAGTAATACACAAATACCATGATAGGTGGAAATAATTTTTGGACAGTGCCAAGAAGGAACAGGTGCCTTATTGGAAGCAATGTTACCTTGGTCTGCACAAGCAAATAAGGTCACAGGTGAATTACCCTAAGGCTATCTTTGAGTGCAAATTGCACACATCCACCAAGGCCAATCACTAAGCCTTCCACACATGTGTCTGCAATCCCAGAGGCAACACACAAATCTGCTCTGTAGTGGTGGTCAATAACACCACATACACATATAGCATAGATATAGGAAACTGGTTGCAGACAGGTGAAGTGTAAACATCATCCCCCTTTCCCCCATCGGTACACATGTACATACACTGCATCCCTCCCCTCATCATCAGGAAGCAGGACTGTAATGCCCTCTCAAAGGCAACACACAGGAGTCTCCATAGGCCTGATACCATCAGTGGCTGCATCCTACATGAACACAGGCATGGGCTCTCAGATCCATTCCGCACTGTGGTCAACCACAGCCTGAGCACCGGTGTCATCCCATCTACACAGAGGACAGCCACTGTCATCCCTATACACAAAGGTGGAGCAATCTACCGACCCAGCCAATCATATGCACATCAGCCTAACTAGCCTGTTCTGCAAGAGCATGGAAGGCAATATCAAGGAGATTATGAACAAGGACATCGGCAACATCAAATTGCCTGAGGCCACACAGCATGGTATTATCAAAAGGAGATCAGGCCTGTTAAACCTGGTCGACCTCTCTGAAGTGGTCAACAAACAGGGATGAGAGGAAGATTGTGAACAATGTCTACCTTCACCTAGCCCAATTCTCTGACAATAATCCCCAGATGGCCTGGATACATAAACTTACACAGCTAGGCATCAACCTGTATGTTACCAGATGGGTAGCTAACTGACCCAATGATAGTACCCACTCAGTTAAAGTGGTGGAACCCACCTCTGGTAGTAGAGTCCTCCAAAACAGTGTACCCCAAGGATTGGTCTGGGGCCTCTACTGTTTGAGATATATGTATCTGAGGTACAGGACAAAAGCAATGGTCTGTGGCTGACCAGGTATACAGATGCTTGCATGCTGGCCACTGTCTTACATTTCCCTACTGATGTGAGCATCCCCCAAGAGGCCCTCACATAATTAATGACTGGTGCAAGAAGCATTTCCACAAATTGAATGCCAGAGATGTCATAATTTTCCCTGCTGTGGCAGATGTTATCCACACTAATTATGACAGCAATAATGTACTGAGCATGCAATTGGGTGTGAGGTGACTTGTGCACCAAGGTTGGTAGCAACCTGACAGTTTCCCACTGTGTGGGCACCATAGTATGGAAGACTGTCTTTATGGCCCACCTCACAAATACGGGTATATCATCCAGGAACCAGGAGGCCACAACATTCCTGTACTCCACCCTTATCAGATGCATTACCAAGTACAATGGCTCCTTTGGCATGTACCTTGCCAAGCAAATGCAGCAGTTGCAGAGACCACAAAGGTTCCTGATCAGGCAAATCCAGGGTCTGTAAAACCTATCCAATACAGGTAGGCTGAAAGCCCTGTCCCTGTACTCAGTCTCATACAGACTATTCATAGGTGACCTGTGTCTGACGTACAAGGCCATTTCCAGACCAGCATTGATGGCATTTCTGCATATCTGTAAGACAAACCCCACTCACTCATCATGCACGCAAGGCCCTCACCTGGTCTGTGACATGTATAGTACTTAGTGGGATAGTGTAGTGTCCCACACAATACATTGTATGTAAAATACACTCCCTCCCCATGTCTAGCAGAGTATGTGTATAGCCCTCTTGAAGAAGAAGCTGGACAACTGCATGGGAAATGAATGGGATACCCCTGAGATCCCATGCGTGTACCAGCTGGACAGGAGAAACAGCTGCTGGCTTGGAAGGGACATGGGTGAAAGTCTGTGCCAGGCTTATGGGGCATTAGGGCCAATAGCCTAGTTTGCAGTCCCACAGGGATCAGTCCTGGGTCCTCTCCTGTTCGGCATTTACTTCTCAAAAGTCCAGGCCAACACAAAAGGACTCTGGCTGACCAAATTCACAGACTGCAAGCTGGGAGCCATTATTAACTTCCTAAGTGATGCAGATATCCTACAGAAAGGCCTCACTGAGACCAATGACTGGTGTCGTAACCATGGCATTAAGCTTAACACCAAAAAATGCGTTGTCATCCTCACTAGTAAAAACTCAGTTCCCACTAATTACCACATTGATGGGAGTCCACTGAACACTGAAGGTGCTATAAGAGATCTGGGGACGCAGGTTGACAGCAACCTCTCCTTCGACCACCACATTGCAACTGTGGTCAGAAAGTCCTTCTATGTGGCACATCTCATTACCAAGTGTTTTACATTCAGGAAGAAAGAGGTCATCATCTCTCTCTACTCTTCCCTCATTAGACCAGTCATTGAGTATAATGCCCCATTTGGCATGTACCTCACTAGACACCTGCAACAGCTGGAGAGGCCACTGAAGTACCTTAAGAAGAGGATCCTAGGGATTAAACACATGTCCTACATGGACAGACTCAAAAGACTCCAGCTATTCTCTGTCTCATATTGCCTACTTAGAGGCGATCTCTGCTTGACTTACAAAACCATGTCTGACTCAGCTCTGTTAGAAATGTTACATCTAAAGAAATCCCAATCCCTCCACACCACATGCTCCAGAGACCTCAAACTCATTACCACAATCAACAGAACATGTTGGAAGGACAGGTTCCTCACCCAGAGAATGCCCATGCTCTTGAATTGACTTCTCATACATGTCAAGCAGAGCACCTCACTGTCCCTCTTCAAGAGAAATTTTGATAAGTGGATGGGTAATAGAAAGTTCACCCTGGGGATCACTCCAGTGGCTCTACTTGATAGAGGCACGGGGAACTAACGTCAGGTGGTTTGATGTCAGGGGACTTCTATGGGCTAGGCTTGTAAAGGCTCCAGGGCCATTAGCCTAGTACACACCTATGAACCTATGAACCTATGAACCTATAAGGCTACACACCTAGTACTTTACATGTTCCCTGTATGTATTGCAGACTGTCCTGCAATGTTGTCTGAAATGAATCCCTGTGAGTCTGAACTGTGTGGGTACTACAGTGATAGTGTATGGTCTTGTCCCTTCATCAGTTATTGTCACATATCCTTACACCTTGCCATTGTGTGTGGTCTGTATAGCAGTAAGTTAGCTCTTACAGTACATGCATATGCACTTGGTGACACTGTATAGCTCACTCCAATAGCCTTGGTCTTGGCCACAATTACCATTCTGCTACTAGGCCCATCACACAGTAGGATTTGTCACCCTTTGTTGTGGGCCTTACAGTAGCAGTGAAAGAGATGAATTGCAGCAGGCAGAACTATCGTAAGGTCTGCCCTGAAGGGCCCATAGGTGTCACAGCTGTGCCAGATTGTACCAGGGGTGTGTGCGTGTGTGTGTGTGTGTGTGTGTGTGTGTGTGTGTGTGTGTGTGTGTGTGTGTGTGTGTGTGTGTGTGTGTGTGTGTGTGTGTGTGTGTGTGTGTGTGTGTGTGTGTGTGTGTGTGTGTGTGTGCATGTGTGAGTGTGTATCAGCAAACATAATACTGCAGGGTATTAATTCACATATGTTGTCTTCCCTTTGCAGGTGAACACAGGGGTTGGTGTCCCTCCCCCTCACAACCTGATGTCAGTGCCCTAGCAGACTCCCATGATGATGGTGGTCATAGTGAGGCACAGGTGGGGTTGTTGGTGCCTGACTCTGTGCCATTGCTTGGCATCCCACTTTCACCCACCATGTCCCTGCGCACAGTCAGTATGCCCACACATACCCAGTCTCCAGCAGCCATGGATAATGGACAGGTTAAGGGTGGTGGCATGGAACAGGTTAGTGTGTTGAGTATGGCAAGTGTGAGTGTAGCCACAAGCCATAGGCAGAGAACAGGTGAGGTCACAGACAGGCAGATGGACAGGGGTGCTCGACAGAGGACTTCTGCCCATCAAGGCCTTGTCGCAAGTGCCACACCAGGTTTTACCAGATGCATGTTACAGTCCATCATGGAGGCACAAGTGCGTACTGACTGCAACACCAGACAGATGCTTAGGGTCATGAATGCAGTACTCCCTGCATGCGTAAGACCTCCATTGCATTTGTGATGCCATACGTCATCTTGCCTATGTCATGGATAGACAGTGGGGTGAGACATTATCACTGCTCGACCATACAATGTCTGTGCTTGAGCATGTGGTGGGAGTAGGTCATAGGTAAGGTGGACGTAGGTCAACAACATGATCAGCTGTGAGCATATGTGGCCATGCACACTCACAGTCTCATAGTGGCAGTACCAACAGCACTACCAAAGGGACGGTACTGTCCACACAACACCGGAGCAGACCATAGGCATGTTGGCCTGGCTATTCCCATCAGGGATGCGGATCCAGCAGACAGCAGTCACCATCAGGGAGTAGTACTGCATCTGTCCTTGGGCCTGGTGGAGCCAGTGATATTCCTGGAAAAAACAGTTACTGCATCCCTGATGGGAGATGGTGAACCGTACATCCTGCCATGTAGAGTCAATGGCTGCCCAACATAGCCCTGTGTCAGGCATCCACATTGCTTGATGGTGTGCAGACAAACACTCACACATCCCTATCACAGGCCAGTCACCACCAGACATGCCAGCTCCTCTGCACAGCCCAGTTGAGCATCACCCCTCCAGACACACACACACACACACACACACACACACACACACACACACACACACACACGATGTCAGCCATATGGCACATTTTAGGCCTCTGGCAATCTAACACTACACCCTCTGCATGTGATGATACTTGTGCCACAACCCTGTTATCCATACCATCGATGCATGGACATGCTCATATGGGTTTGATGTACAGGGTGACTATAGTACAGTGTAACAATGTCATACTATGTAAGGTGCTGTCTGCTGGCAGTAGTTATGGATACACATCAAGGTGTATGTACCTTGTTAGCCATGATGCACTATTGATGTTAGTACTGATGACTGTAGCATTATGTACTGTATTCTGGTTGTGTTCCAAGTGTCTTTGTGTCTGCAGGCTGTGGGTCTGCTGACAGTAGCAATGATGAGTAAGGTGGAGTGGAAACACAGTAACCTTTTCATAGCAAAGGTACAGCTGTATATGTGCATGTTTACCAGGTGTGTTTAGATGCAACAGTGTGTGAGGGGAAATTGTGGCAGACAGTGTGACCTTGCATACATACCCTTGACACAGCCACCTAGCTTTCATACATGTCACCTGGATGTTCTGTAGGACCACAGGCTCTCACATAGAGAGGAGGTTACTTGAGTATTGGCATTAGGTCCCGCACAAGCTTAGCCATTACTTTAACTGCAAAAAATTAAGCTATCAGCACCTGCTGCCCCTGCCATTTCTGTCATATGCACTTGACTGTCATGCAGTTGATGAGGGTATGCCTGATACTATGTATGACAGGTTTGGGGTATGTATTCCTGACAGAGGTCAGCCTGCGTTAGTCTAACCTGACAGTCACCAGCATGTGTGTCTGCTGTCTCATATGCATGCCTGGCCTCTCGTGCTGGTAGTGCACATGGAGTCATAGTCCTGTACATGAGGCAGCTGATGAAGGGCTGAACACAGACCCTACCTGCACAGCCTTATGAATGATAGCACTAGATACATATCACATATAGCACAGCAATACTGTAGTGTGCCAGTGTCTGGCACTACTATTGGAGTGGGTAACAATTGCAGGGGCTATAAGGATTGCCAATGGTGGGTTCAGAGGCCCTTAACATGTAAGAGCTATCTGACACACACACGCACACACACACACACACACACACACACACACACACACACACACACACACACACACACACACACACACACACACACACACACACACACACACACACACACACACACACGCACACACATACACCGCTGCATGGGGACATACATTGAGACAAACATGCACATTGAGGTGGTACTTATCAGAGTAGATGACCTACCCCTCTATTAATGTACAATACACAGTAATACAACCATTGCACCACAGTGGCTTGGTGTTAGAAACTGTGTAACTGTGCGTGTACTGTGGATGACATCTGTATGAGCTGACACTAGGTTGGCAATGGGGGAGTTCACAGGGTGGAAGAGACACACAAAATGGTATAGCCATCACACACACACACACACACACACACACACACACACACACACACACACACACACACACACACACACACTGAAGACAGCAACAGGGGCTGTGCATACAGAAACACATACACAGTTGCCAATAGACATATTAGAAACCCTACAGATACACTTGTATGTGCTATAGTGCTGCATACATATGACATGTTCTACCTAGATTATATGCCTGGGACATAACACACAACCTCTTACAACAGGTAATCTTGTGAATGCCTTCATGGATGGTGGGATAACCCACCAGACCTAGTGATTAGTCTCATCTATTGCTCCTACCAACCTGCACAAATGATAGAGTGACAGACTTTGTGTGTCAGTCAGGTACAATGTCTAATGCTGGTATATGTGTCAGTATGGTAACTGTGACATATTTGGCAATGATATCACAGGAATGCTCATTGTCAGGGGACACAGACCACATATAGGTTGCAAACATGTAAATATTCCATGTACATCTGTACAGATGACTGATATAGGCTGTATAGTGTTACATGGTACATGTGAGGCAGATGCCATTAATAGGGTCTTTAAAATAATGTCATGGGTAGGGGGTCAACAGGCCTTAAAATTGTATAACCTACACACACAACAGCCACAGGGGATATGCTTCTACACTCACTACTATAGTTGTTAGTATTGAGATTAGAACCCCTACCTATCTAAGTATTTCCACTATAGTATTACACAGTTATTGCACATGCCACAAAGCTTAGAGGGCTGACAAGTGTGTACAGGTACATCTAAGGTGAATGACATCAGCAGGACTTGCAAAGTAGGGCAATGGGACATGCACTTGGTGGTACATATCTCAAAATGGCATAACCCACACCCACAGAGGATATGATTCTCACCCAAGCACACACAGGGATGATGTGAGTCACACACACACACACACACACACACACACACACACACACACACACACACACACACACACACACACATGCACTATCACAGTTGCCAGTATTAAGTTTATAACCTCTACCTATCTAGTTATATGCACTACAGTTTTACACTATCACACACGCTATGGAGCTTATAGGATTTAACAGTGTTGCAAGGTAGGTCTAAGGTGAGTACATCAAGAGCCTATGTAAAGTATGGCAATGGGAAATGTACTGAGTGGGAAGGGCATCAAAATACATTATCCTACAAACATACACAATTACAAACACCTTCACACACACACACACACACACACACACACACACACACACACACACACACACACACACACACACACACACACACACACACACACACACACACACACACTTGGCATAACAGACTGTTGAACCCTGCCTATCTAGTTATCTGTACTATACTGTTACTTAGTTATTACATGTGCCATGGACCTTACAAGCTAAGTGCTGTCCAAAGGTACTTCTAAGGGCAATGACATCAGCAGGACTGCTAAAGTAGGGCACTGGAAAATTTGTGGGTGGGAAAGTCTTTAAAATACCTCAACCTACAAACACATACACACACACACACACACACACACACACACACACACACACACACACACACACACACACACACACACACACACACACACACACACACACACACACATTTGCCAGACCTGAGAATAGAACCCCTGCCTATCTAGTTATTTATACTATAGTGTTATGCAGTTATTCAGTGCACTACAGAGTTTACAGGGTTGACAACTGCACAAAGGTACTTCTAAGGTGAATGACATAAGCAGGACTACTAAAGGTGGGCAGTGGAATGTGTGCTGGGTGGGAAAGTCCTCAAAATACATCATCATATAAACATACACACACACACACACACACACACACACACACACACACACACACACACACACACACACACACACACACACACACACACACACACACACATTTGCCAGAGCTGGGAATAGAAACCCTGCCTATCTAGTTATTTGTACTATACTGTTACATAGTTATTGCACATGCCATGGAGCTTATAGGGCTGGGGCTGTGCAAATGTACTTCTAAGGTGAATGACATCAGCAGGATTGCTAAAGTAGGGCTCTGTGAAGTGTGGGTAGAAAAGTCCTCAAAATACATCATCCTATAAACATACACACTTCTACACACACACACACACACACACACACACACACACACACACACACACACACACACACACACACACACACACACACACACACACACACACACACACACACATTTGCCAGAACTGAGAATAGAACCCCTTCCTGTCTAGTTATATTGTTACATAGTTATTGCACACACCACAGAGCTTATAGGGCTGGAGCTGTGCAAAGGTACTTCCAAGGGGAATGCATCAGCAGCACTGCTAAAGTGGGGCACTGGGAAGTGTACTGTGTGGGTATGCCCTAAAACTGTTTCACCTACAAACACACACACACACACACACACACACACACACACACACACACACACACACACACACACACACACACATGCACACACACACACACATTTTTCTGGCAGGACTAAGATTAAAACCCCTACCTATCTAGTTATTTGTACTATTGTGTTACGCAGTTATCACAAGCACTACAAAGCTTATAGGGTGACAGGTGTCCAATGGTACATCTAATGTGAATGACAGCAGCAGATCTTGTGAAGTATGGCAATGGGAAGTGTAGTGAGTGGGAACAGCCTCCTAATACTTAGACCTAGAGAGACACACACGCACACATGCACACACACACACACAAACACACACACACACACACACACACACACACACACACACACACACACACACACACACACACACACACACACAGGTGATATGATATTATAGCCCCCACCTCAGTACTGTAACACAGAGAAGCTCGCCTTCATGTTGGCACGTGTGACTGGTTACAACCGGTATGCCACTGTCTGCAGCAGGGCATCACTCTATGCCATTTAGGGTATCCATGTGTGTGACTCACTCTGTGTGTGTCCCCCTTTGTCTCTCTCTCTCCCTCTCTCTCTGTCACTGTCTGTCTCTCTCTACCCCACATCTATGTGTGTGTATGCTTCATATGTTATCTGTTGCCCATATATATATATATATATATATATATATATATATATATATATATGTCTGTGTATTACATGCAACAGATGCAGATATATCACATGTGGGCCACCTACAGCTAGCTGCGGGTAATCCTGTCTGATGGGTGTGTGTAGGTACAGTTAAGGTGTACATAGCTGTCTGTATGCAAAGAGATATATGCACAATTCAGTTATATAGTCCGATGTGGGTTCCAACATGGCCTGTGATTCTCTAAGTGTAGGAACATGCCCAGTGTGACCTTCTGTAGTGAGACTAGGACTCCATTCCAGCAATAGGTGTACTCCAGTCTGGGGTATTTTGTGTTTCCTGTGCAGTTATACAGGGAGCACATCACTAGGGGTATTGAGGCACTTGACTTGCTGTTGACAGAGAGTGTATTCCACAGATGGGGTAGGGTGTGGTACACATATCTGTCACACCAACAAGCCATACTGATATCACACCCAGGTTGATGCTGCACCTGCAGGTTGATGGAGTGGGCCTTGAGTTTCAGATGTGCAATAGTCCCATCAAGGCAGGCTCTGGATTGCTTTGTATGCCAGGCAGGGGTCACTTCAGCAGAGTCTGTATGGAATGGGGGTAGAGGGACAGTGCTGTTAGCCTATCTGTGTAGGGTAGATGTTTGGGGTTTGGGGTAAGGCCTTAGTGTTTGCAAGACCCTGGTGTGTGGAGTCTACATGGTCTGTGGTGTGTAGGTTTGTAGGGTTCTCATTTAATTTTTGCCTCTGAGGTGTCCATTGTTTGGGGTTTGTTTTGTTGTGAACCTCCACTTACATGGGTGTGTGTTGCGTATTTGCAGGTGATGTTTACTGACTCCATACACTGCATGGCACCTACTATACTGCACAATCTGTTCTGGTGTGCACATTCTCCATTTGTCTGGCCAGCGGTTCCCCTTCCCCTTATGTGTGTCCTTATGTCCTTCTGTAGTCCAGTCACAGGCTTTGGCCACAGTGGCTGCTGTTATGTATTTGTAATTCTGAAGTGGGCGGGGTATATGCCGTTACACCGCACACAAGGTTGTGGACTTCACACCTCTAAGTGTACCTATTTAGCAGGTTGTCCGTCATTGCACCACTCCATTTGCTGTGGTTCTTAGATGGTTTGTGTTACTATATGTTATTACAAGGCTACATGTGGGCCTAGCTGTCATACCATCACAGACTGACATCTGCACAGGCCAAAATATGACAGTCAAACAAAGGCCCACACATGGGGACAGGGTGTTAATACTGTTATGCCAAACATAGACAGTTGGGAGACCAGTTTGGTAATTGCTTGTTTGCTCTTATTGGTTTGATGTCTGCTTCCTCACTGTCTGCCATTGCTGTTTTGGCATGACCCTTTCTTGTTTTGCAAATAGTTGGCAGGCAAATGCAATGTTAGGACAAGCATAACAGATATACAAGGCATACTTGTGCTCCTTCTGTGACAACTTGTGTCATTCCAGGGGTATGGCTGTTGGCCAGTGGCATGTTGTCAGTGCTGACACAGAAAGGTGGCAGCCTTTTATACACTGGCAGTACACTGACCTTCAGGTACCTGCTGTCCTATTAGGCACCATACCTCTCAACTTCTGAGAGCCAGACATCTGGACAAAGCCATAAGTGATTGGGGGACAGAGGTCTAATTATAGGAACCATTTTTAAGTACTGGCCTTACAAACCTAGAATGGTGATTCAATAACAGGTTTTGCATTAGCATGCATGTTTCTAAAGGGTATGAAGTCTTTCACTACAATATATCATTATTTTCTGACCTTAGTCTTGCGTGATTTGCCAATGACAGCCACTATTTCATGTTATACAGACCACACTTAATGATGCAAACCTCTTGACATTCTGAAATAGGTCTGTACAGTTGAGAGGTATTGTAGGCACTGTGTAGGCTACTGTACTGTCCATATATACAACAAATATTGCTGTTACATAGTACAGTTCTATGTCCATCAGTCCTAGTCCACATCTTTCCTAAGGAATAATGTGATTATTGTAAGCTGTTATTGTCTTCACCGGACACTACAAAATTAAATCAGTGGCTTTGATATTCTTCAGTTGCAATATATATCATTATATTTGGTAAGATTATAATTTAATCAATATTAATCTGTCTTCAAATGTAAAGTAAATATTATTCCATTTCTTCAGTATCTAAGTTTTTTTATAAGACTTTTAAACTTATTTGTATAACTGAGTTTAGATCTGCTTGAATTTCAGTCTCTAAGTAACTTATCTCATGTTATTCCAAATGAAATCAAACTTACTTTTTAGTGAAGGATTGACTTGTTGATTTATTAATAAGTTTTCTGTTTTGTTTTCAGTAAATTTCATTACAGAAATAACTGAAATGTTTTCATTTCATTATTGTCTCATGAATTAATTTGTTTATGTTTCTTATTGTTAAAAATGTCATGTGCACAAACAGTTAAATTTTAGATTGAAAACATTCAGAGATTTTAAATCCGCCAATGTTTTTGATTATTTCTAAAACTATTGGCAAAACATTCTATAACAACAGAAAACATTAATGGGGCAAATAGCAGCCTTGTGTTTTACCTTTTTTATACTGAATGTTCAAGAAAGGAAAGGACCAATTTTAAAATAAGCTTTGGTATCTATGTATACATTACTTATTAAACTACCTTTTCAAGGAATCCATAGACTTTTAGAGTTTTATACAAGTAATTCCAATGTACAGTGTCCAAGGAATTTTCAACATCTAAATTAACCACAGATAATTTCTGATTGTTGCTTTTAGTTAAATCCAACATTGTAATTATTTTTAATATTATTATGAGTTAATATATTGATTATGAAACCTGGCTGATCTTTATTAATAATATCCATTATATATTTAACCCACTATTAAAATAGATTTCTACATTTTCTAGTCTACATTTAGCAGGGAGAGAGGTATTTATGAGGATACCTGAGTTTTTTCTTTCACTTGTTTATACATATGTGAAATCAAAGAATTTCCAAGATGGTAGAATCTGTAATGAGATTTGAATTGATAGGAAAGTTTTCTTGATTTGGATAAGAATGTTGGTCAGAAAAAGCTTATTTATCTCAGAGATGAATCTATCCAGTCCTAGTGTCTTTAACATTTTTGCTTTTGTTAATATGCTCCTTAATTTTACTTAATGAAAGTGGTTTATTTATTATTTCTATTTGTTTTTTTAATTAAGTATAATATGTATATTCTTTTGCAAGCAGTCATCTAGTTAGCTATCATCTTTATCATACTTTTTCAAAGCAATCTTTGAAAGTCAATAACATTTCATCAACATATGTTGTTACTTTTTTGAGACTGGATAAGACACATTATTAATCTGGCTAATTTTGGACATCATTTTGCTTCTATTATCCAAAATGTGCAATCCCTTTGGTGACATTACATAAAAAATATACTTTCATTTTTTTCTAAAACAAGTTCTATTTTGTTATTTAACATATCTTGGTATTATTTAGTTATTATTTTTATAGTATCAATATTCTTTATATTCTTTGTTGCTGGATTAGTTTAGATTTTTGCTGTTTCTATTGAATTTTTAATATTTCATTGTCCAATTTTTAAAATGTCGTGCACACTTGTTAACTCTCCAGCCTGTATATAGCTGATGTTTATATATAGCCATTTATACCTTGCTATTGCTTCTATTTTGTGCCTATTTACTGTTCACTAATGCATTATTGGTAAAAATGAACAATATGTTTTGAAATTCTGGTGATGCAACAGAATCTTCAGCTATGTTGCGTAACATTGAAACATCATCACTTTGCATTTATTTACACTTTGTAATCATGTTTGTGTCTAGGCAGTGGTTGAAATCTGATAAGTATTGATTTATTTGTATTATGTAATTTTGTGATATTAAAAATAAAAGAAGACGCAATGGTGTTACAAGCATTCACATACATAGAAAGCCAAAATTGTATTACAAGGAAAGCTGAGAACCTGAATCTGAATAATACTAACACTAGACATGATGACTGAGTGACTCATCTGCACAATAAGGACCATTTAAATGAATGGCATAACAGCTGAACCCTTTTGTCTTTTATTTCAGCAAGATCTTTATCCATTTGATAATGCAAGAATTGACTGCATTAAATATTATGTTGTCTTCATCCCCTGTTAATACTATTTATCAAGGCTTAGTCAGAGCAAGCTATACTGTATCTGTGAGTAATCTTGCATCCAAGGTATTACTAGATGACTCATAGCAGCCCATAAAACCTGTAAAGGTTGACCTTCTTTGCAGTAAACATTGTCAAAATATGTCTAACAGTTTCTCTCTCTCTATAAATATATATATATATATTAATATATATATATATATATATATATATATATATATATATATATATATATATATATATATGTATATATATATATATATATATATATATATATATATATACTTGCCAAACCATGCACAGCATTTGGCGGCCATCTCCAATTTCCATGCTTACTCAATGTTAGATCTTAAGTCTCACCTTCACAGTGGGGTGCCAACAGACATGACCCTTTGCTAAGTGGGCTTTCTTATCTCCAGGGGAAGTTGCTCAGTATTAACTGCAGGAAGCAAGGGATCCATTGGGGATTTTCTGAGTGGCAGCCACTGTATGCATGGCAGGTCAGTCAGGTAACTTAACTGTGGGGACAGCTAATGGAAGGACATCAGGACACTATCACCACCTCCACATTTTAAACTTAGAAGACTTGTGAGGGCTCTGGTCTCTACAGAGGGGTCTCAAAGGTCATCCCTTTCATGACAGAGACAGCCATTGGTCACTCCATCTTATTCCCCTCAATCTGCCCTATAATGGCCTTAGTCCATTCCTGAATTTTGGTCACCAGCAGTGCAGATAACACGTCCCCCCTCTATCTATAGCTATCTATCTATCTATCTATCTATCTATCTATCTATCTATCTATCTATCTATCTATCTATCTATCTATCTATCTATCTATCTATCTATCTATCTATCTATCTATCTATCTATCTATCTATCATGCTGATAGCATTTCCAGATTACAGGTTTAACTGTTTTGTCTCTAATTATTTACACCCAGCCTTCCCTCCTTTATATATGAGAATTACAAATCACTTTTCCAGTTATTTGAGCTAACATCTTTCTCAAGACATTGACAAAACAATGTGTCAAATGAGTCTGTTAAGTCATCTTTAGTCTTATATGTAACAGTGCCTGATAAGAAATCAGGCTCCATACTAAAGAAAACTGACTCTGTAAAGTACATTCCTTACCTTAGTTCTTGTTTTTTATATCACCTACATTTCCTGGAGATTGCATATTCTAAGTATAAGTTTACTGACCTCATTGGTTTTACAGTAAAGTATTTGTTCAAGACTTCAGCCATTTCCACTAGATGATCTTTACATTTATTATGCCCTATTTAATTGTATGCTTGTCACTTGATATATAACATATCAGAACCACTATGCTATATTTACTGGTATACCTGTCATTTGACATAGAACATATTAGAAGCATTAAATATTAATGGACTGACAAACATCTAGCCAGAACTCTTGCATAAATGATTCTTTCGTCTCCAACCGTTTCATCAAAATAATTGTCGAAATCAAAAAAATGACCACCCCCCCCAACCACTTACTATATAACACATTGTTTCATTAATTCTTTACCAAATGCGCCATATAAAGTGGAACAAACAATTTCTTTTCTTCCACTGGTCCCATCTCAAATACAATGTCTATGTAAAAGTGATGTCCTGCTAGAGAATAAATGGTGTTGTTGTTGTTGTTGTTGTGTCTTTCGGCTTATCCCGGTTAGGGGTCATCACAGCGGAACTCCGGTCCACTAATGTTTGGTAGTGGATTTTTACGTGCTGAGTTACCAGCCCTGACACACAACCTTCAACGAAGGCATGCCCATTCACGCATGCCTCCACACAGAAGACGCTGTAGCTGAGAATCGAACGAGACAACGTCTTGCTGTGAGGCGACAACGTAGAATAAATGGTGAAGGTCTATTTCATTTCAGAAGTTGTATTGCTACCAGCATCATTTGTTCAACCCTTTTCTGCTTTGAAACATCTTTAACTACTTATTGCAAACCTTTTAACATCTATTTTATTCCCTTATGTTTGTATTTCTCAGTTATATGACCCAGTGTTGAGCCCTGTAGTCATCTCATTAAGTTTTCTTGTAAAATCTCATAAAATAACAGGATTGTCACCTCTAGTTACACATTTACATGTATTACTCTGCGCTGTGTCCAATATGCTTTCTCTTATCATTCACTTTTGAAACACTGAGCCTTGGTTATTCTCTTTGTATGGCAGTTCCAATGGGTATTATAAAGATATTTCCTAAAATAGACATAATGTCAGAATTTAAAGGACTTTAGTTTTATTCATATTGTTTAAAATGGTCATATCCCCTTTCTTCTCATGGTCTTAGTACAACTTCTAACTTTTCCTAACAGTACTTGAAATTTTTAGTTATTTGTAGCAGAAAACCAAGAGTATCTCATCTCAGTTGTCTGATGAAATTCCCTGTCATATTTTCTCCCTGACTGAAATACCTGCAGGTACATTTAAACTTTAAGGAATTACTTAGATATCAGGCATTAAGCAATTGTACTTAACTTTTCTATCAGGAAATGCATAAGTTCCATCTGCTGAAGCCAATTCTGCTGTTTGGTAAAATACTTTATATTTCTAGCATATAATTAGACAACATCCATCACTATTATGATTCACATTTTACTGGTAATGTTTCCAAAAGGTATTTCTCACATCTTACTTAGTAATTGATTACATGCCATCTTCCATCTCATGGAGATTCTTCTCTTCTGTTTCAAGTAACTGGCAACACATAAGTACTCTGTGTTAATCTCACCAGTTTCTGGATGGCAGCTTAATGTTACATCAAATCTGGAATGACATTGTTACTTTGGACTCCCCAGTCTTTCTTTTTAAATCCCCTTTTTATCTCTGCATTGTCAAAAAACTATAAGAAATAATCTGGGATTTAATAGATATTTGTCAAATGTTAATAAAAAGATTACAAAGATAAAAGGCTAGACATCACTGGCTACAATGAATGAATGAAAGACCCAAACAAAGCAAGTTTTTAAATGAAGCTGAAAATGTCCAGTCAAATATGATATCAATGGTAGTCTTTATGCTGGGTCAGATATTAATCCTGAAATAGTTCTTTATAATGCATAGAATCTAATCAGGTGATGTGGTTGCCACATCAAATACAGTTCTAACTTTATGCCCTAGCAATAATACATTTTAACACAGCAGAAGGAGTTCATACTTTCCCTTGGTTTGTGAAAATATTGTATCATTCTGGTTGACCTCTTAAAATATTCAAGCACCTGCCTTGTGAATTCAGTTTGACCGAGAACATATCAAAGAGTTACAAGACAATGGTGATAAGTATTAACTATATAAAGGTATGCTATGTTCATATAGCAGTCACTACAGTTCTGCACAGCTGTATAGCGGATCCCAGATAAAACTTTGCAGATTAAACATGTCAGAACTGCACATGGAGGTATGCCAGTACACATCAATGAACTCACATTAAACATTATAGATGTTTATAGCAAGCAACAGTGAAGGAAAATTGCAGAAAAAAGTAAGAAATATTCAAATACCATAGAATAGCTGCACAATTTGCTTTTGAAAATTATATCAAAGAGAGATATAGACATGGTTAGCAATCGTTTTTTTATTCAGAAGACCAAATCAGTTACAATGCTTTCATATATTTTAGCATGTATAACCATAGTTATGCACAGTGACCATAACAGCTTGGAGTCTGTAAGGAAGTTCTATTTGTAAAAGATTGTCTGTATGAGCAGCTGAAGCAGTCAAAAATAAGGAAAATATGTGTCTGACATGCTACTGGCATTGCATGTGAGTTATGGTTAAACTGGCCAAAGACCATTTTAGCATGTCGAGCTATTATTATATCTGTTTAAAATGTTGTAGCACAAATATGTGTAGACACATTACATTTATGTTAAGCTTCAGAAACCAGATGAAGACACATGCAAATTTATAACTGTTGTTGATTACAACCCACTTCGCCCTACCTCCCCAGCATATGATAAACTTCATTCTGTTCCCCACATACACATGCAAACATCCACACCCATAGAAGGCTTTAATTAGTGTGGATTCCTAAATAACTTCAGCTTTACAGAATGGAGACATCTATTCTGACTTACAAATACAAAAGTAGATTTAAAAAGTTCATCATGAGTAGAGTATTGAGCAAAGCTGGGAGAGCTGCATAGTGTTAAGGATGTACATGACAATGGTGTTACATTAACATGGCTAAGCCCCATGTCTGTCTCAGCACACTATGCTCTGAATATTTCTGCTCTGACCAGTGTCGCATTACATAATATGCAACTGGAAATAAAGCACAATACAAGAAAATGTTGTGTATACCCCCTCATGGGAAATGTCCAGCAACCAGCTAAAAGTTTACACGAGACTTTAAATTAAAATGCCATTGCCTGGTGTTGCACTGTTAAGAGCACCCATCTGCAAAGGAAAGAAACATGTTTAAAAGGGCATAAAGGTTAAGCAGAACAATGTAAGTGATAAAAGCAGAACAATATATCTGTGGCTTAAATAAAGCACTTAGAAATATACAGTTAAGTATGCATTTTAAAAACAACACAAACAATATGTATACAAGCCATCAAACCGGTAAGAAGTGCAGGCAGCAAATAAAGTTATTGCATCAAGAGCAGTACCTTAAGGTCCGGGTGTATCTTGTGCCTAATCCGAAATATAAAATGTGTGGTTGTTTGTCATGTGGCATAGAGGGATAAAGCCCTGATTCCAACGCAGGTGATCTGAGCTTGATTAGTGGCTCAGGTGACCAGTGGAGTATCAGGGAGAAAGGGAATGCTTATCTTGGCGAGGAAAGATCTGCTGGGTATCATCGAATGAGCCACATATCATTTTAGCATGCTGAGCTATTACGAAATCATTTTAAAATGCTGTAGCACAAATGCATGCAGATTCCTTTCATTTGTGTTAAACTTCAGAAACCAGATAAAAACAAATATAACTTAATAAATGTTGCTGATTCCAACCCACTCTGTCCCACCTCCCCCAGCATATGATAAACCTCAGCTGTGGTCAAGAGTGAATACTGCTGTGAAAAGGGAGAAGAATGCAAGTCATATGCATAAATTCCTCAACGGACAAATGCACAGACATAAATTGCTGATAACTAATTTCAATGAACATGTTTTCAAGCTTTTTTGCAATGGGATAAGTCCCCCCCCTGCACTCATGTGGGGGAGACCCCCAGAATTTGTATGTACCAATGCTATTCCATTGTTGCACAACAGTGGAGAAAGTGCAACACCTCCTGTTCACTGAAAGTAATCAAAGGAGCT
>NC_056735.1:619257618-619290118 GCF_019279795.1 Protopterus annectens | reverse complement strand
CTTTAGCATTGACTAGCTTGGGTGCAATATCTTCTAGTGTCGGTAGAATGAGTCTTTCACACATAACTGCATCATTAACCCTCTTTACATCAGCACATACTTGTATGCTGCCATTTTTCTTTATTACTGGGACTGCAAGCCCACAGCACTCAATTGGTTAAGTTACACTTTTTGTTACACCCAGGGCTTTGCATTCATAGGTTCATAGATTCATAGAGTAGTACTAGGTTAACTGTTTAAACCTAGCCAGTGAGACTCAAACCCTGCACCTTGTGTTTATAAGGCTTCCCATTCTTTTGAATTTTGCCTTAACTTTAGACAGTATAGGAAATGTCACTCTTCTGGCTGTGGTCATGGCATATGGAACCACATTCAATTTTAATTGAATCTTTAATGGATCAAAATTATACACACCAGTTTCACCTAACACATCTATACTGACTTAATTTATTCAGGCAATTAGGCCCATTGTGTATACAACAGCTCTGCTGAGTGTGTTATTTATATACGGACCATCCAGTATATAAACTCAGGTCCAAACTTGTACCCCTTCCACTCAGATGTGGTTGGAAATATACCACTGCGCTTGAGTTTGCTTGCTGGGCAAAATAGTTTTTGTCTCTGCTTTTGCATCTGCAGATGTTACAAGTAATTTCTATAGGTAGTAAATAATATTATAGTAACATTGTCCCTTGTATCAATATTGACACTCACACAGGTTTCATTAGTAGGGAGTTTCACTTGCCAGTCTGCATCAGTAACAGATATAATAGACACTGAATCCAGGAAAACTGCTTTATCAACATTATTTTCAGTGTTATTCTAAGAAACAACTTTTTTAATTAACTTTGCCTGAACAACGTTAGCAAAATGGCCCAGCCTTTTCCATTTTTTATACATTCTGCCTTGTGCTGCACACTGCTCTGTCTCAGTACGGCTGCACCTCATGCATTTACCAAGCTTACACGCTCTCTGCTTCTACCAACGTACACACTCTCTGCTCCTTGTACATTTGCTTACTTCAACCAGCATTACATATATTTTTGTAAACTTGCCATTCCCCATGTTACCTCACTCACTTCATTTGCTATACTTAATTTAGCAATTTCCTTTTTTACCAGTCCTGCCTTTCTGAGGATCTGTACTGCCTTTTGAAAAGTTATGAAGAACTGGCTGTAGGATGTTGATATAATAAATAGGAATGGGAAACTGATTAAATGTGAAAACAGCTGCTCTATGTAATGTGACAAACGAGGGGTAAACATCATGCAGAACATGTAGAAACAAACAGAAGTAATACTGTAAATCAGAAAGTAAATCTGTCCTTTGGGATCTTTGCCACCTGCTGGCTGCAGCACAGTGCATACTTAAGATTCTTACCACCACTTCTAAGCTGTGTATCTGAGCTCTACACATCTGTAAGAGCAGATAAGACCTGGTGGTCCAATAATGCAGCTGAGGTAATTAGATGAGGGGCTCCTGGTAGTCCTACAGGCTCACATGCAGATAACTGGAATGGATTTCGTATGCTAATTTTGTCCCATTCCTTTGTAACCAGCTATCTTCCTATGCTTGGGTGAGTTGCAGTTTTCCTTTAAGAGGCCCCTGAGATAACATCACTTCAATATAGTGTGTTGTGAGTAATATGGAGGTGTTTATTTTGCATTCAGAGCATTATATGTTTAGATAAACTTTTACATATTAGTCTTTTTCAGTATTAGTTTTTAGTTTATGAATTTACTTGATGTCATTTAATTCATGTGTTTTTATGTTTTAAGTTTTATTTTTATGGATCTACTTTATATAATTTAATTATTTTTTTGCTCTACTGCTTTATATATCACTAAATTGCCTTCATGATATATACTGATTTTATGTACAGTCCTTAGAATAAAGTTATTTTATTTCTGTTAAATAAATGTTGTGAAGATATGTGAAGGCTGACAGCCTAGCTAGGTAGAATTTTGTAGATAATTCTGTCATTTGTAAATATTAATATAAGCCACAGATTTGTTCTCTTAAATGTGAAAAGACTGTAGTGGATGTTGAACTGCAAAAATGTAACAGTGCACTCTGCTGTAAGAAAGCTGATAAGTCAATAATTTTATGACTGTTTTGATCTCAGGGCTCAGAGCTGTGGTGTCTGAACCAGCAGATTATTTCTATTGTTTTGAGACTAGAGTTAATTGCTAGATTTTACATATATAATGTCTTCAATTGCTGTAGTTTCCTGACCAGGTCCAAGCTTACTAAGAAATGTTAATGTAGAGTTTCTGTTAGCCTGGGAAACTAATGCTGTAACCTAAAATGAGTCAGCAGGATATATTATCAATTTAAAGGATTTTCTCAGAGACAGAACATTTTGTATTTGTCTTCAGAACTGACCACTCACCAACACTTGCTTTGCTCTGTCTGTATGTAAGTAAGATCTTAGACTTTAGTGTTTCTCTTAAGAAATAGATAGAAAATAATAAGTTTAGACTAGCTGTTTTCTATACTAAAGTCAGAACTATTCTACTGTATAATTTTAAGCATTTTCCTGTGATCTCTGAACTCTTGACTAGCACTGTGTAGTAAGAAGTATTGTCTTGTGTTTTTGTTTTATTATTTATTATTAAATATTTTTAAACCTTTCAACTGTGGCTGTTTTGTGTAGAGATAATTTAAGCTCTAGGGTACATTGCATGTATATAGTAATATTGTACAAAGCCACTGCAAGTAAGTCTTGCTGCTCAGTCACACTTACCATTTGGATAATAACATTGCACAGTAATAATTTTATACCCTTTGGTAAGGGCCTTTTTAGTAGCTGATAAGTAAGGGTCCTGGTGGCAGTGATTACTAGCTTATAGACTGTATTGAAGGGGCACAGCTAGTAAACCTGTGCCAGCCTTTCCCAGGAGTGTCTGTGTGGTTGTATATAAATCATATCTCAAAGTGTGTGTGTGTGTGTGTGTGTGTGTGTGTGTGTGTGTGTGTGTGTGTGTGTGTGAGCTACATGAGCAGGGACACAAAGCACTGTTTGGACAAAGAGAGTGCTAGGAGACTTGGCTTGGGACCCTGGCTAAGGACCCCAGTCTATAGCTGTGCCAGTGTGGAGTCTTATTGGGGATCTGGAGAGAAAGGGAGAAACCATCCCCAGACTGACTGTGATCTCTGTGTGCTCTTAAGGGAAATTGTACTTTTTAATTGTTTGACAGTGGTGGGATATCCACACCACATATTAATTGATTGGCAATTGGCTTGTAGTGGTGTGGATAGTGAATTCCTGTAGCTTGTGTACACTGATCACTGAAGGTGTTTTTGTACTCTAAATCAGCCACACAGTGAACATTCAGAGTTCAAATCACAATTGTTTTATTTCTTTTGTTAGCTTAGTTAGTCTAGGAGAGCAGGAAAGCATGTCAGCAGAGGAGCATGGCAAGCTGTCAAGGAGCCAGTTGGCTGAGATGTGCCAGGCTAAGGGACACAGCTACATCAGAAAACAGCAATCAGGAGGATGATCAGACTGGCAGTGGAGGTGTACAACACTCAGAGAATGGACAGCTCAACCTTTCAGCAGAGGACTTAAAAATCCATCTGGAGCTAAAGAGATTTGAGTTGGAGACCAGGCATTTGGAAACAAAGGCAGCAGAGAGACTGAGATGTCTACAGTCTGAGGAGAATGAGAAACTGCTATGCCTGGAGGCTGAGGAGAAGGAAGGGCAGAGGCGGCACGAAAAGGAGATGCTGACTCTTTGCCAGGGTCATGGAGGTAATGGGGAAGGGTGTAACCAGACCCCAGAGGCACAAAAGGTCAGTAAATTTCTTCCTCAGTTTACAGAGGGGGCTAATTTTGATAGTTTCATTCACATGCTTGAGAGGGTATGTAAACAGTATGATGTTTACCAAAGGCTCTGGGTATGGTTCCTGACCTCCTTACTCCATGGTAAAGCTGTAACTATTTTGACAAAATGTCTAACACTGACTGTTTCAATTATACTGCTATTAAGAATTGTTTGTTAGAATTTTTTAAGCTAACACCTGAAACTTATAGGAAAAAGTTTTGTGAGCATAGACCCAAGGCAGATGAAAGTGTGTGTGGATATGTTGCTGAACTGAGCACTTATTTTCAAAGGTGGGTGAGTGGATGTCAGATCACCACTTTTGAAGGGCTGGCAGACATTTTTGGTGAGGGAACAAGCCCTTAGCACTTTGCCTGAGGATATGAGGATCTGGTTAGCTGATAGATAATGTGCTACTTCAGATGAGTTGGGGAAGAAGGGAGACCTATACCTAGCAAGCAGGGCATCCCTGCACAGGAGCAGGATCCCCAGTACTGCTCAAGGGTCTAAAGGAACCCATGGTGGGCATCCCAGATTGCCCCAACAGAATCTACCAGAAAAGGGGAAACCACTAGTCCAGCTACACATCCAGGACCTAGGGTTAAATGTTTTGAATGCAACCAGTATGGCCATGTGGCATACAGATGTCCACTGAGGCAAGGTGGGGAACAAAAGGTGTGGGAGCTAGTAAGTGGGAAAGACAAAATACCAATAGTAGGTTGTCTCAAAACAACAAGGGTACTGAACTACCATCCTGCAGATGTCCTGACAGTGAAGGATTTGGATAAGGCAGTACCATGTGTTAATGCAGTTACACTCAGTCAGGCTTTGAGAGAAGTATGTGGGTCTGGTAGCCTGATGGAGACCCAGACAGACTACATACTTGCAGCCAGGACTGGTGAGGTGGTTACTTCAGGAAGGGAGCTACTCTGTAGCAGTGAGACTGAAGGTGAGCCACAGCTGCTTGTGGGTACTGATGTTCCCTCGGACAGAGTGACTGCAAAGGTAGAGGTGAGTAGTAGTACCCAGGCTGACAGTGAGGCACCACTGTCAGAGGATGCCAGACTTCCTGTGGAAGGGGAGCTGGGAAAGGTTACAAAGAGAGGGTTGAAACAAGTTCAGGTCTTAGACCCTACATTGTAAGGCCTGAGGCAGGTAGCTAGTGAGGCACCTGATTGATTCTCAAGGGAAGGGGGAATCTGTATACTGGGACAAAGGGTTACTGTATAGAGAGTGGACCCCCTGAGGGAGGACTAAAAGGTGAGAGGATGCAGCAGGTGGTAGTGCCTAGAGCCTACCATCTGGAGCTTCTAGCCATAGCCCATAATATTCCCTTTGCAGGTCATATGGGCATAAAATGTACAAAGAGATGTATTATGCAGAACTTTTATTGACCTAGAATTTCCAGAGATGTAACAGGGTACTGCAGGACCTATGAGTAGTGCCAAAAGGTAGGCAAGGCAGGAGACACGGTGAGAGTTCCCTTGATGTCTTTGCCTGTGATTGAGGAGCCATTGCAGAGGGTATAGACATTTTGGGGCCTCTGAGTACCCCAAGTTCCACAGGAAAAAAGTATATCCTAATGGTAGTAGATTATGCTACAAGATATCCCGAGGCAGTGGCTTTGTCCTCCACTGAGGCAGAAAAGGTGGCAAATGCTTTGTTAGAGATTTTCAGCAGGGTAGGTTTCCCAAACAATATACTGACTAACAGGGGTGCCAATTTCATGTCAGACCTGCTGGCTTGTCTGTGGAAGTACTGTGGGGTGAAGCACCTGAAGACCACCCCCTACCATCCCCAGACTAATGGTCTTAATGAGAGGTTAAACTCTACAATCAAGTCCTTGCTACGGGCATTTGCAGACCAGTTTAAGAGGGAGTGGGACAAATATTTGTTCCATCTGTTGTTTGCTTATAGAGAGGCTCCTCAGCAATCCATGGGGTTTTCACCCCTTGAGTTGCTGTATGGGCATAGGGTGAGAGGAGCTTTAGAGTTAATTTGAGATTAGTGGGAGGATGAGGGTGAATCTCACCAGGAGTCTGTTGTGGCATATGTCCTAAATGTTAGGCCAAGGCTCAGGGAACTCATGGGCTTGGCCCAGAAGAACCTGGCAGAAGCACAACAGCAGACAAAGGTATGGTATGACAGGAAAGATCAAACTAGAGAGTATGCTATAGGTCAGCAGGTAATGGTCCTCATCCCTGTCAGACACAACAAGCTGCAAGTAGCTTGGAGAGACCCTACAAGGCGTGATGTTAACTACATGGTGGAACTGCTAGGCAGGAGGCAGGAGCACAAATAGTACCATGTTAAAATGATGAAACCTTACCATGATAGGGAGGCCCTTGTGCTGAGTATTTGTAGTGGATTGCAGGAGGAGTCTGAGGGAGATCTGTTGACTGACACCTCAGTGGAAGGGATAGCAATGTCCCAACAGCTATCTCCTACCCAAGTTTGAGAAATCTGAGCAGTTTGACAGGAGTTTGGGGATGTGTTCACTGGGAAACCAGGGTGCACCCACCTGGTGCAGCACCAGGTGGATACAGGACTCCAAAGCCCTATTAGGCAGTCCCCTTATAGGGTGCCTGAGAGAGAGGCAAAAAGACTCTGAGGGAAGAGATACAGGAGATGTTGGAACTAGGGGTAATTCAAGAGTCCCAACAGTCCCTGGGCCTCTCCAGTGGTGCTGGTGCCAAAGAAGGATGGCAGCACCAGGTTCTGTGTGGACTACAGAAAATTAAATAGTCACACAGAGTCAGATGCTTACCCCATGCCTAGGACAGATGAGGCCCTAAAGCAGCTGGGTGGGGCTAAGTATCTTACAACCATTGATCTTACTAAGTGTTACTGCAGGTGCTCTTGACTCCCAGTGCTAGAGAGAGGTCAGCCTTTGTGACTCCTTTTGGCTTGTACGAGTTCACAAAGATGTCCTTTGGGATGAAAAATGCCACAGCAACTTTCCAGAAGCTGGCAGATTATATCCTAGCAGGAGGGCTTGCCCTTGCTTACCTAGATGATATTGCCATCTACAGCCATTTCTGGCAAGAGCACCTTCAATATGTCAGGGAGGTGCTGGGCAGACTACAGAGAGCAGGGTTAACCATTAAGCCCAGCAAATGTCAGGTGGGTATGGCAGAGGTCTCCTACCTAGAACATAGAGTGTTGAGTGGTAAGATCAGGCCAGAACCTGCCAAAGTGGAATCCATTCAGACTTGGCCTGCACCTGTTACCAAAAAGTAGGTGAGGGCATTCTTAGGTACAGCAGGGTACTACAGAAAGTCCGTCCCCAGTTATAGTACCATAGGTGTTCCCCTCACAGACTTGACAAGGAAAAACAGGCCAGATAAGGTAGTGTGGACCCCAGCATGTGAGCAGGCATTCCAGATGCTTAAAGAAGCTTTGGGAGGACCCCCTATGTTAGCCAGTCCAGATTACAGCAAAGAATTTGTTGTGCAGGTAGATGCTTCAAACCATGGGGTGGGGGCTGTACTTAGCCAGATTTCTTTAGCGGTAGAAGAGCACCCAGTTGTTTAGCTCAGTCATAGGCTCCAAACTATGGAGGAATGCTATGCAGCTGTAGAAAAGGAATGTCTAGCTCTAGTGTGGGCACTGCAGAAACTTCAGCCTTATCTCTATGGAAGAAAATTCACTGTAGTGACAGATCAAAATCCCGTAACATGGTTAAACAGAGTCAGCCAGCAAAATGCCAAGTTGCTAAGAAGGAGCCTAGGGTTGCAAGCATATGATATGTCAGTGCAGCACCACTTTGGGAGTAGCAATGCCAATGCAGATGGGCTCTCAAGGCAGGGAATGGGGTAAGGTATACTCAGATACATCTAACCCTCTCAAGCAACTTTTCTCAAGGATCAGTTGAAAAACTAGCTTGAGTTCTCCAGGGGGGGGGGGCAGGTAAATTAATATGCTATGTCCATGCACTGGCCCAGCAATCAAGGAGCCACAATCCTCACCCCTAACACCAGTGAAGTTCATCCACATTGGAAAGGATAACAAGTACACACATAGTAAAGTACAATTTCCCTTAAGAGCACATAAAGATCACAGTCAAGTCTGGGGCTGGTTTCTCCCTTTCTCTCCAAATCCCTAATACGACTCCCCACGAGCACAGCTATAGAGTGGGGTCCTTAGCCAGGGTCCCAAGCCAAGTGCTTCTAGCACTCTCTCTGTCAAACCAGTGCTTCTTGTCCCTGCCCAAGTAGCTGATACACACACATACACACACACACACACACACACACACACACACACACACACACACACACACACACTTTGAGATATGATTTATATACAACCACACAGACACTCTTGGGGAAGGCTGGCACAGGTTCACTAGGTGTGTCCCATCAGTACAGGCTGTAAGCTAGTAATCACTGCCACCAGGACCCTTATTTATCAGCTACTAAAAAGGCCCTTACCAAAGGGTGTCCAGTTATTACTATGCAATATTATTATCCAAATGGTAAGTGTGACTGAGCAGCAAGACTTACTTGGAGTGGTTTTGTACCGTATAAGTATATGCATGCAATGTACTCTAGAGCTTAAATTATCTCTACCTAAAACAGCCAAATTTGAAATGTTTAGAAATATTTAATAATAAATAAAAAACACAAGACAATACTTCTTACTACACAGTGCTATTCAAGAGTTCAGAGATCAAAGAAAATGCTTAAAATAATACAGTAGAATAGTTCTGATATCAATATAGAAAACAGCTAGTCTAAACTTAGTATTTTCTATCTATTTCTTAAGAGAAACACTAAAGTCTAATTTCCTACTTACATACAGACAGAGCAAAGCAAGTGCTGGTGAGTGGTCAGTTCTGAAGACAAATCCAAAATGCTCTGTCTCTGTGTCTGAGAAAGTCCTTTAAATTGATAATACATCCTGCTGACTCATTTTAGATTACGTCATTCTTAACAATTCTCTGGTTTCCCAGGCTAACAGAAACTCTACATTAACATTTCTTAGTAAGCTTGGGCCTGGTCATGAAACTACAGCAACTGAAGACATTATATATGTAAAATCTAGCAATTAACTTTAGTCTCAAAACAATAGAAAGAATCTACTGGTTCAGACACCATAGCTCTAAAGCCTGAGATCAAAACAGTCATAAAATGCTTGACTTATCAGCTTTCTTACAGCAGAGTGCACTGTTGTTACATTTTTGCAGTTCAACATCCAATATAGTCTTTTCACATTTAAGAGAACACACCTATGGCTTATATTAATATTTACAAATGACAGAATTATCTACAAAATTCTATCTAGCTAGGCTGGCAGCCTTCACATATTTTCACAAATGTAAAAATAAATAAATGTACATTTGATAGGAATTGCATGATAGAAAAGATAGAAGATGAACCGGAACTCCTCATGGTACCATTTTTTCCAAGATGACAAGGATGGATAAAAAGAAAACCTGAGAATAGGGAAAGAAAGGAAGAGCTAAGTATACATATAGTATGCTATGGGGAAAGGATGACAGTGGTAGTGGAATGTGAGACCACAGAAAGAGAAATGTAGGGATGGGACTTGTAAGAAAAGTATGGATGAATAGCAGTGGAAAATAAAGAAAATTAACAGGCATGAAAAAAAAAAGAATGGAGATGAGTGATAAAAAGATTAAATAATTAAAGCAGAAAATACAGGATATTCTGGTGTGAAAAGCCTGTGTGTGAGTGTGTGTGTGTGTGTGTGTGTGTGTGTGTGTGTGTGTGTGTGTGTGTGTGTGTGTGTGTGTGTGTGTGTGTGTGTATATATATATATATATATATATATATATATATATATATATATATATATATCTACCATGGCTCAATACCAGCTTAAATCCTATGTTCTCATTTTTAATAAGAATGCAAAGTGATCTTTGACATGGATCTTACATAAGACATTTTGACAATAATCAATTTTAATATTTCATCTGGCGGTATCGAGTAATCATTCCTGTATAACTAGTTTTTTCTTTTTTGTTTTATTGTATATTCTCTGTTTCCTTTCTTTAAAAGAAGGCTCTGTTTCATTAATTTACAAATAGGATGTATAAACAAGTCAGCTGCAGCTTGCCTAAGAAATGCTTACTGCTTTCCATTTTCCATTACTGCAGTGAATCAGGTTTACAAATATGCCTGGCATAATCATCACCTCACTTGTTACACTACTGTGTCTGGATTATATCAGCATTCATGAGATGGCACAAGTTGAAATCAATCCACCAGTTCACATCCTGTTCAATCCATGAAATGGGAAGTACCAAGATCAAGTGGTGATGAGCAGCATATTGTCATTTCCTAGTTCTTTGTGGTTAGACAACTGTTACTGACAAACTGTGAGCAATGATTCCTGAGTCAGTAAAAAAATGCTTAGCTGTTCTGACCACAACTTGTTTCACCTGTAAATATGTTGACTGTTATCAGTGAGATGTAGTATTTACTTCATATCCTTACATTCATGTATTTTGAGCTTGTTTACTATCTCAAACACATTTCCTGATATCCATTATTTGTTTCTGCTTCGATTCCCTGACATTTATATTTTATCAACCTATTTGTCTGTCTTTATATCTATCTATCTTCTATCAATCACTAGCATTTGGGATAGTGGACTGATCTTAAGGGACCTATTTTAACCACAGCTGTGAAGATATTGAACTAAAAAATGGACAAAAAATTGCTGAGGCTTATGAAGAGCAGCAGAAAATAAAAAGAGCTCGGTAACAAGTAAGTCCAAAACCAGTGGTTCTCATCTGAATACAACATACAATATTATTAACTGATAAGATGTAGCATTACAAAATAATGGTTTCAAAATACAAAAACTGACATAACTTGGATAACATTTCAAAGCATTATCTCCATAATCTTGAGGGAGTAGATTGGAAGAGGTATTGAGAAAGGGGTACAAGTAAAGGAATGTATGTTCGTCTGCATTTTTTCTAATGGATACAAATTCTGAAACTGAAATATATGTTACTATTCAGTGACTTCAATTCTCCATGACTTATCTGAAAACTGTTGACTTTATGATGAACAGACCAAGCAAATAAGGCAAACATCTGGGCATTCTGTGAAAATCTGTACAGTGTAGAGACATGGTTAGGTGAATGTAAACATAAAGGACTGTGTGTAAAACTGCAGTTCTGACTGTGCTCACTAAGTGGCTAAGTGCTTTACAGCTTTGAAAGCCAACAAAACACTTAATACTTTTTTTCCTTTTTTACTGTAGCTACTGCAGGGCTGCGGTGGTGCAATGATTAGCACTGTCACCTCACAGCAAGAGGTTCTCCCGTTCGATTCTCGGTTGGAGCGCCTTCTGTGTGGAGTCTGCATGTCCTCCCCATGGTCAAGTGACGTTAAAGACATTCAGGTAGGTTCATGCGTGAATGGGTGTGCCTTCTTTGAAGGTTGGGTGTCGGGCTGGAAACTCGGTACAGTAAAAATCCACTGCCAATTATTAGCAGACGGTGTTCCGCTGTGGCGATCCCTAACCAGGAAAAGCCGAAAGAGTTGGAACTGTAGCTACTGTAGCTTTTTTCTAAAGGTGAATGTCTTGGTATTTATGACTTGATCACATAATAAATGGGTTATGACCAGTGACCCAATCATAATCCTTCATATCCTAACTCTGAGATTTTCTGAAATACTGCAACCACAATCTTAGTATACAATCTAATAGCCATTTAGTGATTCCATGTCTGAGAGTCAGTTACTTATGCATAGTACTCTTACATAATACCCAAACAGATCAGATGAACTGTGGCTGCCAGGTCTGGGGAGACACCCACGCTTTTCTGTTTGATTAAGAAAAATCTTAATATGATGCAAAAGGAAGGGGGTCACTTGTTGAGAGGGTGTAAGTAAATGAGTAAGGCATAACAGAAAGAAATGAAGCTATGAATTCAGATCTGAAGTCTTTGAAGCTAAACAAGGGATTACTGTGTGTGCATGTGACATATTGTGCTTACCCAAATACTATTTACCTCAGACAAAAATCATTTAGGAGTAGGAAGAATAGAAAAGTCAAGAAAGTAAGAATTCTGCCCACCCACAAAAGTTTTCTCTGTACATAAGTTAGAGTCTTCATAGCTCAGATCTACAGGCAAGCCAGAAATTTTTCAAAAGTAGGGTAAGCCCTCAGTAGTCTGTATCCATTACTTTGTAGAAAGAACTAAAAAATGTAGGTCACTGAAAGACTGCTGTTAAACAATAAATTCACAGTTTTGCAGTAGAATGTGAAATACCATTTAATTCAGGGCTCATTTTCTTTTGTGCTATGTATAAATACAACAAGCTGACACAGTTTGTCGTACTGTCTAGTTTATTCTAACTAACAAACCAGTCATTGACAACCACAGCTCTTGTGACACCTGTGCAAATATTAGTACACATCTTGTGAAAGAACTTTTGAGATCAGGAATTTTCTAAATATGTAAAAAGTCTGCCCTGTAGTTCATTCCTGATAGCGCTGAACAACAAAAATAATTTTCAAGTGAATACTCCTAACATAGCTAAGAGCTAAATGAAACTGAATATTTTCAGACTCATCTGCTTGGAGTGCATATACAGCTTAAATGTCAGGCTTCATGTAGGAAAACAGAAAGTGTTTTATACTACAGTAGTGTCATTCTGAACAGATATGCTTGCCTGATGCCAGATATTATCAAAGTTCACTACAGCAATAGTAATCCAAATTTCACTAACAGTAAGTATTGATCATTCTAGTACAATGTTAGCCATGGAAAATGCTCATGCTGTCCATTTACTGACAAATATACAGCACACAAAATCTGGACAAAGCCTAAAATAATGGGGAGGACAAAGGACCAAAAGTAGGGGCAGACTTTAAAAATTGTTCTTATAAAGTTGCTAGAATAACAACATTTGTGCTAACATGCATTTTCTGATACATATGAAGTTTGAAACTTAAATGTATGCCATTATTTAATAACTTCAGTCCTCTGTGATTTGCCAGAAAAACACAAATTTTATGAGGAACAGACCCAAAATATGGGGCAAAAATATGTATATTCTGTGAGAATTTGGACAGCTGAAAGGTATGTTTTATTGCCACTTTAAGTTTGCAGTTCTTTTTTTTTTCAAAACTTCTGTTTCCATTTATCATTTTGATTTGCACTTTGGTTCAATTCTCAGCTGGGGTGCCTTCTGTGCAAAGTCTGCATGTCCTCCCTGTGGTCGTGTGGGTTTCCTCCGGGTGCTCCAGTTTCCTCCCACATCCCAAAGACATGCAGTAGGTGGATTGGACACTCTAAATTGGCCCTAAGTGTGAGTGTGTGTGTGTGTGTGTGTGTGTGTGTGTGTGTGTGTGTGTGTGTGTGTGCCTTCTGTGGAAGGTTGGGCGCTGGGCTGGCAACTCGACACCGTAAAACTCCACTGCCAATCATGAGCAGACAGATGATCTGCTGTGGTGACCCCTAACCGGGAAAAGCCGAAAGAAGAAGAAGAAGAAGACTTAGACAGAACACTACATAGTCCACAATGGTGCAAAACCTTGCAACCATCCACGGTGCAAAACATGTCAGATGATTTATATGTTTTCCAATGTAACAATTTCACAGAACAGAAGTTTCAATGCATAGGATTCATTTACATGTACTTCTAAAAATCTGGCTTAACAAATGCAGTAAGTGGCAAGAGATGGGTTATATAGGACAGTCAGGCCAGCTAGTCAGAGCTAGGATGAATGCGTGCAGGCACACTGTTGCAAACAGAATGACTCACAAGCCAGTGACTGCACACTTTTCCCAGTCTGATCATTCTGTATAAGAGTATGACAGTTATGATTCGTCAAGGACATTTCTGCACATTTTTGGACTGAACCTAGATATTGATTTTATGAGACAATATAGTACTTGAAGACTTTTTCTCTCTGAGAAACCAACACTGAACACACAACGTGCAATGAAAATAAACTAATATTTATTTTTCTGTTAGTGCATAGTTTTATAATGAATTTACTCTGAATCCAAATTGCTGATTATCTCAGAACATTAACAGTAACTGTTAAGAATACTGGAGTTTGTGTCTGAGTTTAGTCAGAGTTATCAAATCACCTAGCACCAATTTTACATCATTGAATGGCTAGCCCTGACATGGCACTCTGTTTGTGGTCTGTATTTTCTGATGTAGAGCATGCTATGCACCACAGATGATGCCTAAAGCACTGTGGGAAAGATGAACTAATGGTGACATTATAGCAGAAGTCAAAGTAGTTTCAGTTGCAGAGAAAGTAAAAAAGAAGAGACTACAGTGGTTCTGGCACATGTGCAGGAACGCAGAACATCATTTGCTGAAAAGGATTTGGGAGACACCGGCAGAAGGCAAGATGAAATGAAGACATCCAGCAAAAAGACAGATAGATTGTGTGAGAGAAGACCTGAGACAGCCAGGCATGACTCTCCAAAAAAAAGTAATGAATTGAGGGAGGTGATGAAAGTTAATGCAACACCTTGAGCAGTGTAGAAAATGAGAAAAAAGGGGTTAATGCTGATAATGATGATAGATTTTAGCACCTGTATTTTATTCATGACATGAGAGTAGCTATTGTCACATAAGGGTAACATTCTAGGCAGAACAGTACTAACCATAAACCTAACAGTCAGTAAGGCCTTACTCGTACTTTTAGCGGTATAACAAAACTTAATCCAGTAATGCTGTCCTTCATATGGATGTCACAACCTTAGACTGACATATCAGCACATTGTTTTCCATTCTGTCCTACTTTCTCTTTCTCTTTCACTTAGCTAAATCACAGCCTGTGTAGTGCACTAACTTGGTCCCCATTGAAATGCTGGCACTCAAAATGTTGCGCAAGCCAAAAAAAAACCCCAAAAAACAGGAAATCCAGGAAAAGAATAAATCTTGGCAATCAGTTTTTCTCTTTTAAACTTATTTTTTGCAGGGGGGCAAGCCACCTTGCAGCCCCAAAAGTGGAGGAAAGACCCCCCCCCACATCCCTTGAAAATCCTGCAGATTGCATTATCATCGAGAAAATGAATATTCAGAGAACTATCCATCTCAGACATTGTATATGTAAGTCCATTTATTGAATATTCAGTCTTTGTGTTTCAGAACTTACTCTAGCGGGTCTCGACATTTGAAATGGTTATTAAACTCTAAACTAACTGCACAAGACATCCATATATTCTAAATATATATCATTTTTTGGTAGCTCCTGCCTTTCTGATCATTGTTTACAGGACATTATTGCAAATTTATATTTTCTGTTCTCCAAAATTATCTCACAAAGACTGCTTGTTTAGTCAAAAGAACATATTACAAATTTTAACTTCTTGTTTTCCTTCATTGGATTTAGATAATCAACCAGCATATCTCTTGTATTGTGATTTATTGTCTCATTAAATGTCAGAGCAGTCTCTCTCTCTCCCTTTCTCTCTCTATCTCTCTGTACTGTCATAATCTCTGCTAAATGAACACTGCCTCTAACGTAACATTTCAAAACTTTAATTTTCATATTGTGGCATGACCTAGTCTACAGTTTCAGGTCCTGAAAGTTATTCACACAGACAGACAGACAAACACACAAACTCACTTATTCACTCACTCACTCTGTGTGTGTCTAGAGGAGTAAAGTCATTTAGCTGCACATTTTTTCCCGCAGTGTCATTTATCAAAATTTTTATCCAACTGGAAATAATTATCTATTTCCCTTTCTAGCAGCAAGTTGATATTTAAACTCTGTATCTAATATCAATAACGTAACCACTGATGAAGGGCGCATAACAGCTTGAAATTACAAGTTATTGCAAAACCTGTCAGCCCAATAAAAGGTATTACATCATGTCTGTGTTCCAATGTCGCTGTGTTTTCTTTTAGTGGATCAACACAACATTTCTTACTTTTTTGTTACCATTTGAAAGCCTTGTTTTGAAAATGAAAGTTAGGGACTTGCCATAAAGCCAGACCTGTTAGAAGTGCATCCACCTTACCTTAGGTGTTGTGTTGAACTAGAATCTGCAGGTGTTAGGACTGCTCAGCACTCAGATCATTCAGGCTATCAACTCCACTTCCCAATCTCATTCCCTTTAGTGTATGAACACATGCATAGATGATTTTGGAGAGAGTAAAGTTACCCCCCCCCCCCGAAGAATGAAGAAAAGAAAACAAGTAATGTCAGCAGGATTGCAGTCAGGGTGTTTCAGATTAATGTGCATTGCAAATGTTTATTTATTTTGTGGTGGCCTGCTGTCCCCAGACCTGGGGGGGTGGGGGTAGGGTGGGAAGAAAATTATCAAAGTTGTATGAACTTCTTTTAGCTCTGTCATTATGGTAAGTATGCACCTTTTATATCAGATAATAATTGGCTTATCTTTGGTAACATGCAGAACAGAGTATTTTGCTAATGTACCAAGGTAGTTCCATCATGAAAACTTTCCTTCAGTACTGATAGCCTGGAAAGATGAATGTGTTCTGGAAATGATGTCCAGCTTATGATGTTTGGTAAAGGGCTGAAATGTTAGAGCATGTGGCTGCTTTATAAATGTTGTCCACTGTGGAGTTCCAGAGAAATGGTGTGAGGGTGGCTACTCTAGATGAATGGACTGTGGGGTGTGGGCAAGGTTTTGCCTCCCTGGAAGTAGAAGTATTTAATGCAGTCTAATAACCACCTAAGAACAGTTACTGTGGTGGACACCTGGATGCCTTTTCTTTGTTGGACATATGAAATGAACAGTTTTATTTCATGAAATCTTATTTTCAATAGAGGTAGAATCTCATTATCCTGTGGGCATTAAAACAAAGGAAGAGGTACTCTCTGTTGCTGGTATAGGTTGGGAGGAAATCTGAAAGATTAGTAGACTGATTTATACTGGTGCTTACTAACCATACCTCTCAACCTGTTACAGCAGGAAATCTGAACAAAGCCACAAATAATGGGGGGAGAAAGGCCCCAAAACAGGGACACTTTTTAAATATTGTTTTTATAAACGTGGAAATTTGATATAATAACTTGTTTTGTGTTGTCATCAATTTTCTGAAAGATCTGAAGTCTGAAACTCAAATGACTGCCATTATTTTCTGACTTCAGCAATTACTGATTTGCCAATGATTTGCCAGAAAACCACAGTTTTATGAGAAAGAGGCCAAATATATTAGGCCAAAATCTGGACATTCTGTAAAAATCTGGACAGTTGAGAGGCATCACAATGAGCATTAAGGAAGGGTTTGCCTGAAGTATCACCCTCTTTTTGTAGAAAATCAAACAAATGTGCTTGACAGATAGAACTTGTGTCTCAGAAATGCCCACAGCCAAGGCAATTTCCATCAAAAACAGATGTCTGAGGTCATTTTTGCTGGTGGTTAATTAGTAGAGAAACTAAGATAAAATAAAGATCATAAGATGGCAATGGATCTCTCTCTAGCTATTTAAATTGGACTTGGATATATTCTGTATTTTGTAATTTTACTGTGTTTTCTATGAATATGAAATAATTTTACAGTTTTCATTGAATTTTAAATGGTTTCTGTGCTGTGCCTATTTAAACAGTTCTGAGTGTTCCTGCTGTTTTTCTGCACTTTGATTTTGTTTTCTCTGAATTTGAAGTTACAGCTATTAATTAATGCCATTTAATAGCTTCCAGGAGGGTAACTGCTGCATTTCTAGGGAAGAAAAGCACTACTGGTTAGGGCTTTAGCTATTTTTAATCAGTTCCTTCATGTTATCTAGTTATTTTATATTGTGCAGAGCTGCGCTTAACATGGTGGGGTTGAAATGTACACTCCACAGATGCAAGCACTTTCAGTTGTAACTTTTCTTAATGTAACAACTCACCTAAATCATATTAGTAAATATGCTTTTGTTGCATACAGATGCAAGAAGCTGCTTGTAGCTGTATAACATCCCATGCTGTGCTTATCGCAGTGACATTTAAACCCGAGTTATGTATTTACATAAACAGACATTCATGCATAACCACACTACCCACCACTTAGATGATAACTATCTCAATAGACCGTAAATTGATATCTTATTTCAGCTCTGCTACTCTCTGTAAATCAAATCAAGTTTTACTTTAGAGTGGACAAAACAGAGGCCACACTTCTTCTCTCCCCTTTGTTGCCAGTCTCATAATATTAGGTATCTTAAAGCAGTGCAGCAATGGTCTTATTGTCACAGATAATGAATGGTAACCATTTGAAATATCAGGACCTACTTCAGTGAATTCTGAAATATGTAGAATGAAAGGCCAAAATGGAATTGCATATGCCAAGTTCTAGATGGCCATTTATCATAATGTTTTTTTTTTCTCTGAGGTATGTTGATCTTGTAGTTGGTATATATAAGTTTGGAGGTGTGGGGCAATGCACGTTGGCTTGCCCAAAAAACAAGTTTCAATGAGAAAAGTGATGTTTTTTATTCACTCTTCTTCTGTATTTCCAGTCTATTTTTGGTGTGCCATCACTCAGCATTGTTAGTGCCAGCATTTCAGTAGGGAGGCATAATGAACTCTTACTAAATATGAATAACTCTGTTTGTGAGTAGAGATATCGATGTCTCATTCTCACCTACAAAGCAGAGACTGTGAGCATTACACTAACACATCACATGCCATGAATCCAACCCTGACACATAATAGAATGTTCATAAGTTCATAGGTTCATACTAGGCTATCTGCCCTAGGGCATTTATAAGCCTAGCCAGAGTGTGTTTGGCTTTCGCCACCCATTTTAAATGAATTTTGCTATGCCCTTTTTCGGGGTGAGTATACTGTGCCTCTGTCTAACAGTGACACAGAAGTGATACCCAGGGTAAACCTATGATCTCCCATCCACTCATCAAGATTCCTCTTGAAGAGAGTCAATGAGGGACTCTGCCTAACCTGGACTGGGATTTTATTCCAGAGTGAAGGGAGCCTCTGGGTTATGAATTTGTCCCTCCAGCATGTCCTATTTATTTCAGTAATGAGGTTCAAGTCTCTCGAGCACGTAGCTCGATGGGATTTGGATTTTCTGAGGTGCAGCATGTCCATTAATTCCTGGTTGGACATGGCTTTATACGTCAGGCACAGATCGCCTCTGAGCAGGCGGTATGCCACTGAGTAGAGCTGGAGTTTCTTTAACCAGGCAGCATATGGCATCTGTTTGAGCCCTTTGATCCTCTTGGTGAGGTACTTTTGGGGTCTTTCCAGTTGCTGCAGGTGTCTGGTAAGGTACATCCCAAAAGGGGCATTGTACTCAATTATGGGCCTGATGAGGGATGAGTAAAGAGGCACGATGACCTCCCCTGATCTAGATGTGAATCCCTTCATGATTAGGTGGGCTATATAAAATGTTTTTCTAACCACTTTGGCTACGTGGTTTTCAAATGAGAGATTGCTATCAACTTGGGTCCCCAGGTCCCTAATTACTTCTTCCGTAAATAATGGATTACCACCTATGTGGTAATTTGTGGGCACTTTGATTTTGCCAAAGGGGATGACTATACACCTTTTGGCGTTTAGCTTGAGGCCATGGCTCTGGCACCAGTTGTCTGTTTCTATGAGGCTCTTTTGTAGGATGTTTGTGTCAGCTGGAGAGTCTATTATGGCGCCTAGTTTGCACTCATCTGCGAACTTGGTCAGCCACAGTCCTTCCATGTTGGCCTGTACCTCCGAGAAATATATACCGAACAAGAGAGGTCCCAGGACTGAGCCTTGTGGGATGCCACTTGTAACTGATTTGGAGTCTGACATGGCTCCAGCAATTCTAACCATGTGGGTTCTGTCCTTGAGCCAGTTTGCAACCCATCTAGTGACATAGGGGTTTATATTTAAGCTGGTGAGCTTATCTATAATGCCCGAGTGGGGTATTGTATCGAAGGCTTTTGCGAAGTCCAGGTAGGCTGTGTGGACCACCTTCCCCTCGTCAATGGCCTTGGTGACTGTTTCAAAGAAATCGACCAGGTTTAAGAGGCAGGATCTGCCCTTAACAAAGCCGAACTGGGTAGGATCCAGTGTCTGTAGGTCCCCAATATCTTTGTTTATGAGGTCCATGATGATCCTTTCCATAGCTTTGCAGACCAAGCTAGTCAGGCTTATGGGGCGATAGTTTCCAGGATCCATTGAGGCACCACCTTTGTGGAGAGGGACCACTGTTGCTGTACGCCACTCTTTGGGTACATATCCGGTAGTAAGACTGAGATTGAACAGTAGTTTTATGTCTGGGTTTAGCTCTTCTTGGAGTTCATGTAGGACACAGCCCGGGACACCGTCTGGTCCCATTGATGCTATGTTTTTTGCTTTGGAGAGGGCGGCTCTTACCTGAGCATCTGAGATGTCAGTGGGGCAGCACTCTGATGGGATAGATATTTGCCCTTTTTGTGAGGGGGGGGGGTTTGTGCTGAACCTGTCAGCTAGGATGTTGGCAATGTCTGTGGGTTCAGTGTATTTTTTGTCATTTTGGACTAATTCTGAGCATATCTGGGAATTCCCACCCAGGTTCCTAACATAACTAAAGAAAGTCTTGTGATTATCCTTAGTGTCCTGTGCAATTTTTCTCTTGAAGCTGGCCTTAGACGATTTTATGAGTGCCCGTAGTTTTTTGCTAATACTGATCAGAGATGCCTTCCCTTTTTGGGATTTTGCTCTATCATGTAGTAGCTTCCTCCTTCTATTGTATAGTTTGTTTATGGCTGGGGTCCACCAGACAGGACGCCTGCCTTTGGAGGATTGGGTCTTGGTTTTATTTGGGATTGCATGATCCATGCATTCCTGAAGATGTTCATAGAATGCGTTTATAAAGGATTCTGCGGTCTGGGCCATATTTTTCACAGGCTCGGGGGGCTTTGAAGGATTCCACCTCGGTTTTGAGTAGTGTGAAATTTGCTTTAGAGAAGTTTTTCACTGTGGTTTTCAGGGCAGGGGGTGAGGTCAGGATGTGAATAGCCAGTGAGATTAGTTTATGGTCTGATCTTACCAGTGAGGGATACACTTCTGGTCTGGAGCATAGAGCCCCCATGTTGGTGATGATCAGGTCCAGTATGATTTCCCCTCTTGTGGGAGTGGTAACAAGTTGTTCCATAGCATTTGAGTTTATAAATTCTAGGAACCTTTGGGCTAGGGTGTTGGAGCTAGAGTAATGCTCCCAGTCTATGTTTGGGTAGTTGAAGTCGCCCAATGTAATGGTGTTTGGAGAGACCTTCATGTTTTCCAGTGTTCTCAGGAAGGCCGAGTGGGGTTCCTGGGTTTGGGAGGGTGGTCTGTAGCAGGCTATAAACTGGAAGGCAGTTTTACCCACTGTTAGTTGCACATGGATAGTCTGTTATGCTTCGTGCTGTGCCACCAACCTGGAGGTGTGGGTATCTTTGACAAATATTGATACCCCCCCTCCTTTTGTGGTTCGGTCCAAGTTTTGGGGCCGAAAAGCATGGTATGAGGTATAATCTGGTGGTGCTGGGCTGCTCTTGGGAGCCTTGAACCAGGTTTCTGTTACTGCACAGATATCGATGTTCTCCATGCTAAGGAGAGTTTCGAGTGCATGCATCTTCAGGTTTAGACTTCTGGCATTGAGTAACATTACTCTTAGTTTCTTATCCCTTGTGATACCTATGGAGATGGGTTTGTCTTTTGAGCCTTGCCTAAAAAAGGCACTGTGGGGGTGGCAAGAGCCTTTGCCAATATCCGAAAGCCCAGGGGTGGCAGGTGTAAGCTGTCCCTAGCAAAGCATCGTGGCTTGTTGAGCATGTCATCCCAGGCTGACAGGCATTGGATCCCCTTTGAATGACACCAATACTTAAGCCAATTGTTGAAATTGATCATCTTGTCTTCATATTGTGGCATCATTCTTGGTGAGGGTAAGATGCTACTCGAGGTCAGTGTCATACCAGCCTCGGCTACATGCTCAGAGAGCTCCTCTATGTCTCTTTTCATGTAGTCCAGGGAGGTACATCTCAGGTCATTCACACCAGCATGGACAATGACTGAGTCATATTTGTACTTGCCTTAGAGTGACCTGAGTGCTTCTGTTATGTGGCGGATCCTAGCGCCTGACAGGCAGCTCACTGTGACCTTCTCCTTGTTCAGCCTGCTGAGCAGGACGTCAGTGTGCCTGACGATAGAGTCACCTATTACAAGTGTATCAGGTGTGTTGTTTAGCCTTAAGGGCTGTGACTGTTCAGCACACTGGCTTTGTGAGCTATGTGTTGCACGTGTTTTGTTTTGGGGTAGAGGTTGCTTGGATATCTGCTTTGGAGGTCAATGCTGCTTAGGCAGATTTTTATTTAGAGCCTCTAGGTATGTTTTTGTGTGTTTATGTGTTTGGTTTGCTGTTGTGGTAGGTCTATGTGAGACTGGAATTGTAGTAAGTGTGGTTTCCTTCTCCTGACTGGTTATGCCAATACTGAGTTGAGAGAGCTTAGCCTCCAATTTGGCTATATGGTTGCATCTCTCACATGTGTTGGAATTTGTTGGGAGGAGTAGAGGGTTGTCTGTGTACATGAGGCAGTTGTAACATTGCCTCAAGATTCCCAGATTCACCAGCTGGACCAGAGAGGAGATTGACAACTGACCTTTGGACATGCTAGAATAGTATTGGGAATTCCTTTATAATTGAAGAAAAGGGCCAGTGGAGAACAAGGTACTCAAGGGGAGTTTGTGAGCATGTAGTGCTTTTAATTTTTTAGTGCTGACTTATATAATTGCTTTAGTGAGCATGTGCCAGGCTTTAGAGTAGGAATGGGGTGTTTATTATGAGAACTAGATCAGTTCTAAGGGAAAAAGTGAAGAGCAGACTTTGTGGAGCCGAGAATGGTTTAAACCCAATTAAAAAGAGCTGCCTGATGCTGCGCTATGCGCAAAATCGCGCAAAGCCGCGCCAAAGCGGGTTTTATACAGGGGGACTTGAAAGAGCTAGAAATTGGCCCAAAACGGCCAATAGACTACCAGATTCTTGTGCTAGGAACACTCCTCCAGGGATAGATAGGCTGCTCTAAGCTTCCTACTGCCACTGGTGAACAAAGAAGCCTCCCTTTATCCAAGAAAGGAAATGGGCAACACAGGAACTTTCCAAAAGTCCAGAATACAGCAAAGCCTGTATTTGGACTACTCTAGGTCAGGAAAGATGGGAAACAAGGATAATTTTTTTTTCTTTTTTGCAACAAACAGCAGGAAAATGCAATAAATATGTAACAAAGGCTAGAGCACTTGAGTCATCTGCTGATACTGTAAAGAAATCTTTACCTGAGCCTCATAAACCTATAAGGAATAAATCCAGCAAAAAAATCAAGCATTATGTCATCTAGTGTCTCACTATGAGACAAAGAGCATTTCCAGCCACCAGACCACTTCACAAACATGTCTTGATTGTTGACTCTGTAGTGAAACACACAGATTTCCATTCATTATACTGGAAAAAAGACATGGTGACAGTGAGTTGGCTTTCTTGTGTCCAGATCTCAAACATCTCAAAGGTCCTTGTACCAGATAGATATAACTATGATGTGGGGTGAATTACTAGGGATGACGTTGACGCAGAGAGACATGTCTGAGCTTTCTATGCATGTCATAAATGCAGGCATCCTCCTTTCTCTTGCTTAATTATGAAAAAATGAGATGATTGGCTTCAACAACTGGAAAAATAACTGGTGCCATTCAAGGAGGATCCAGTATGTGTCAGCATAGAGCAAGATACTTGACGTGCTGCTTGCTTTGCAAAGAACGGTGTGCACCTCTTATTCAAAGGCTTCCTCATACTGACTAAAGCCCATGCTGTCCCCATAGTACCCTTTTAGGCAATGTTCAGTTAATGAACATTCCATTTAACAAATGAATCAGTACCAAAATGGGATCAAATTAGGGTAGCTCTGCTCAGTGCTAGAAGTCTAAACAACAAGCTGAGCAACCATGAGACACTCCTTCACTTGGAAGGCATCGATATATGTGTAATTGTGTAAATGCCCAGAAAGTACTCCTTCCATATCAGAGTTTATCATCTACCAGGCCTTCTGACATAGTGACAAATGTAGTAGTGTGTCTATATTTATCTGAGACCATATCACCTCTACACAGGGTCCTAGAGATACACAAATGGAACTTATCAAACTCCAGATAACACTGAATAAAATCAGCTATCAGCTTATTGCCTGTTACAGGGCACTTTCCTTGTCCGCGGAAGTTAATGTCATATTTCTTAATGTCATGGGTGAGTTAACCATAAATAAGATGAGATTTTAACTACCCATCCATTCAACATAGGATAGGCACATAAGTTTTAACTCTAATAAATAAAACTCAGTGGACCAGATTGTGACTAGGCCAGCTAGAGGACAAAATATTCTCAACGTGTTACTAACAAATGTACTGTCATCATGCACAACTCCACTAGTAACTCTCTCCAATTAAGTCAGACCATGGGCAAGTAATCTTTTCCCTCAAACAGTCTAATCCCCCTGAAATCAATACAGCATAACTCAAAGATGTCAAATGCACAAATCTCAAATTATATGCTGAAGTCTCAAAATTTTCTTTTAACATCACCCAAGGCCTTGACTCAGCAGACAGATTTGCAAAGGAGTTGTATACCCAAATAAATAAATGTATACAGCTGGCAGTCCCATCTATATCCAAATACAATGGGAAATTTAAAAGCAAACCACCCTGGTGGTCCAATGACATTAATAAAATCTACAATAAAAGGAAGAAAAAAAAAATCAGAGAATGAAAAAGAGCTAAAGACACCCTAGTTAAGAAGAATATTAGGAATTTGACTAAGAATTTAAAACAAGAGTATTAGATCTACTAAGGCAGCCCATGAACTCAGGCTGGCAGCTGATATCAAGGGCAATTCCAAATCCTTCTTTAGTTATGTTAGAAAACTAGGAAACAACACTCAACAATGTATAGAACTCATACTAAATGCCGTAACCTACTCAGAATTGGTTGACATTGCCAATAATCTAGCAAATAAATTTAGTGTAAATTTTCACTCCTGTGATGACTATCTAAAGCCACATGATCGTAGTATCTCTCAAAAACCCACTGTCACTAAAGAACATGAGTTGAAAATGCTGTCCATGGCTAAGAACTCAATGGGTTCAGATAACATACTGGGCTGTTTGTTAAACAGTACTAAACATGTCTTGACAGAACCTCTCTTTTAACTGTTTAACATGAGCCTTGCTATATGCTCATTACTGGGAGTATGGCATACAGCACTGCTGATGGCCATGGAAGACAGTATAAAATGACTTGATTAACATAGACATTAAAAATCACATCCAGATATATTTGCAGCAATTCAGTTCTGTAAAAGGTTGATGTTGTCTAATAAAATGGGTAAATTTCTTCAAGAAGGTAACAGATAGTGGTCACATTCTATGTGGAGCTTTGCTTTGGCCAAGACATTTAATACCATACCCCATGCTAGCAAATTTAATGAATTCATTTAATTAAATGCAGACCTCTATGTGGTAAGATAGACAACAAACTGACTAATATACAGAACCCAGAAGGTGCAGGTGGCAGGAGCAGTGCCGGAGAACACGAAGGTAACCAGTGGTGGTCCGGAAGACTCAGTGCTGTGACTGCTTTTGTTTTGTATTTACTTCTCTTACCTATAGACTGAAAATCAAGAACTATGTCTAATCAATTCTGCAGATGACTGAAAACTAGGAGTCATTGTCAAAGCACCCTCTGACACAGAAGTCCTCCAGCAGGAGCTACACTTATAAATGTCTGGTGTATTAAAAATGGTTTTAAATTAAATGCTAAAAAATGCAACATTGTCTCATGTGGCATCTCATAAAATATAACAATGACAATATCTCACTTCAAAATGAAATGTAATTAGAGACCTGGGATCCCTAGGTTGATAATTCCCTCTTCTTTGACCACCAAGCAGTGATTGTCAAGAAATTCTTCTGTTTGCCACAACTGATTGCCAAAAAAATATCATCCTAATCTAGAGATGTTATTGTTCCCTTGTATTCAGCATTGGTCAGACTAATTATAGAATAAAGTGTCCCTTTGGGATGTACCTTACCAGACCTATCAAATAGTTGGAAAGACTCCAGATGTTTATAACAAAGATGATCACAAGCTTAAAATCCCTATGCTACCAGAAAAGACTAGAAGAACTGCTCCTCTTTTTTTTTTGTCTCTTATAGACACCTCACCTTGTCTTATAAACAATTAGGGACCCAGTACTCCAAGATCTCTCTTACCTTCACAAATCAAACAGTCACACACATAACAGAATCAGGGGTATCAGTAAAATGAGCTAGGGAGACATATTCACTACTCAGCATCTCCCCCACCTCTGGAATACACTGCTCCTGCAGATAAGGGGGTTGAGAGGGTGGCCTAATGGTTAAGGTGTTTGCCTTACAAACACAAGGTACAGGGTTTGAGTCTCACAAGGGATAATTGGCTAGGCTTAAAATGGCTCACAAGGGCAGTTAGCCTAGTACTAATCTATGAACCTAAGTAGTATGATATGAAGTCTTTCATCAGATATAGCCTGAATAATTGAAAGGGAGTTTATGATTTTTCTCTATGCTTAAATGGTCTAGTACTCCCTGAGAGAGGAGTTATATTCTAAGGTGGGAAGTGACAACGTGTAATGGTTGTAAGACTCAGTATCCTTGAACATCCCATGATTCCTATGATGCCCCATAATTGGTGGAACAAAATGGAAATACTTGCACCATATTTCTATGATAGTGAAGTTTTCAATGTTTTCCAAGAAAAATGAAGACTTCAAGCTTTATCATTTAGACTTTGTAACATTTCTGAGTGTTACTCTTACTTATTCTTTATTTGTGGTAGTTTTCAGTTACCTCTGATGGAAATTTATTTGAGCATGGTTTAACAAAGACTGAATAAGTAGAGTAACAAATGTATTATTCATGAAATGCTGATTATTAACCATAAAGCAGGCTGGGAACTCATACACCTCCTTCTAGGCAAACTAGGACTTTTCTGTTTGTGGCACAGCTCCTGAATCACTAAGATTTTGTGTCACAGGTATGGTACCATCTGAAGGGTTTCATTGATTATTTCAATGGGAAATTCATCCAACACCTGCTCATTGAGTTTAGCAGTCAGTAGGATTGAGCTGTTAATGAAGCAATAAGTCAAGATAACCTCATGTTGACTTATTGCTGCAAATCATTATGACAAATAAGTGATTTTGTAAGAAGGAAACAATGACATGGCATTCCCCACCTCCTTCCCTGAGATATATATATATATATATATATATATATATATATATATATATATATATATATAAACACTTCATAATCTCGAAATACTGAAATGTCGAATTTCAGTATCTCGAGACTCTAAAGTCAAAATTTTGAAATAGCGAAAGTGCATAATCGCAAATTCGAATATCTCAAATTCACAGTTATGGCTTTACGCTACGTAATGTCCGGGGTTGTATGTGAATGGTGTGCGGTGCCGTGTGTGGACTTAGGTGCAATGTCAGGTAAGTGAGTGTTTTGTAAGGGTTTTGGGTGGGAGTTTGAGTGTATGGCAATGTGCTGATATGTGTGATGTATGTGTGTGTGTGTGTGTGTGTGTGTGTGTGTGTGTGTGTGTGTGTGCATGCATGTGCATATGTGTGTGTGTGTGTGTGTGAGTGTGTGTGTGTGTGTGTGTGTGTGTGTGTGAGGGACTGTAGAATGTGTGTGCGTGTAAGTTTGCTTTTGTTTTCTGTTTGTGTGATCTCGGAGTTAGTATATATAAATAGACTTGCCCCCACCACCTTTTATTTGTGATGTAGGTTTGTGGATGTGTGTTGTTTTCTTTGTTTATTTAGTGGTGTGTGTGCTGTGATATATGTGTGGTCTGGTGTTTGCTGTGTTTTTGGTGTTTTAAATTTCGTGGTTTTGGGCTTTTGGTGTTGTGTGGATTCGATTTCATGGTCTCGAAAAACTGAAATTCGAGATTTCAGTTTTTTGAGATTATGAAGTGAATCTATATATATATATATATATATATATATATATAGTTTTGGAGAAGGATGGTCAATTCTTCACTATATATAGAACTTCATTCTCTATCTGGGGACTCTTTCCCCCTTTATCCAACATAAAACTCAGCAAACCGGGACTCCTCAAATAAGTCAGGTCAACAAATGGAACACTCGATGAGAGAAACATGATGAAAAGCTTCTTGATAAGATGACCCTTGATAAAATACCTGCATCTCATTTAAGGTGATTATAGTATTTTGCTTAGCATATGTGTGTGTCTTATAGTTCCATTACAGGTTAGCAAATTTGATTCACCTTGTCTTTGTTCATGCAGAGTCACCCATAATGCTTCCCCATTCTGTGTAAGCATTGCTCCTGTTGCCCTGAGAGCTTCCTTTTTGTGCAAATGTTAATGCTTTTTAACCTTTCTCATAAAGAATAAACCCAGATATGATGAAATCCAATTCATGTTGGTTTTTTTTTTGCTACACCGCTATATCTAGAAAATTCAACTTTATCATATCCTGAACATCTATGAAATGGTGGTGGCTGTCAGTATTTCTGTAACCTTGTAATATCTGTTGTCAGCTTGATGGATATGCTGCAGGAATTGCTTCATGTTGGTCTGCACCTCTCCCTTCTAGGCTTTTGAATATCAGCTAAAACTTTGTCCTCCATCCCATAGTGCTTTTTAGGCAGTGCCAACCTGACAATCTTTCTAACATAGCAAATCACAACCAAGAAAATCTAAAGGTGTTATTGCTCGATGCCATGAGTCAAAACAAAGAAAGTCCGCTCCCTACAAGCTCTCCTCAACCTAGGGAATGCTGATGTTTGTGTAGTCATGAAGACATGGTTTAAATCTGCAGAGACCAACCCAGCAGTGCAAGGCTATAATGCCTTCTACACATTTACACCAGCTACTACACCGGCAGAGACTAAAGGTCGAGGTGTCTCACTTTACATCAAAAATAAATATACCTCAAGACTGGTCAAACAGGACAATGCATTTGAGCTTCTCCCCATTCAAATCACCCTAGGCAAAATTCCATACCATTTTCTTGCAAGGTATAGACCCCTTCTATGACCCAGGAAACCTATGACATGTGTTTGACTTTACTGGAGACATTCATCATCCATCCTAATGCCATATTCAGGAGTGAATTTAATTACTGCACTATTAACTAGGCATCATATGACACCAAATTTACAGGCTCGAAGATTCCTGGACTTTGCAAACACAAACTCCCTTGACAAGATTGTCAAAACATTGATTAGGTAAGCAAACATATTGTATCTGGTCCTCACTAATATAGGAGAATACTGTATAACCCCTAGTGGAATGTCCTTTCTGGTAAGATTAGAGCACAAAACAGCCTCCTTTGAAGTAAAAATAAAACCCAGAATTCCAACTAACCCTGGAACATTCAAGAACTATTCCAAGGCTAACTTCTGACTATTAAGTGATACTCTGGCACAAAATTTCAAGCCGCAATTAAACGCTCTGAACACTGCTGCCTATGCACAACTGTTCACAGTCACCCTATACAAGCATGTTAATAGCTGCATACAGGCAGCTATACCCACCAGGAATAAGTACAAACTAACTCAGACAGCAAACCACCCTGGTAGAATCACAACATTTAAAGGCTGTGTAACAGAAGGAAGAAAACCATGGCAAAAACTAGGAGGTGTCATACCCAGTAGGATAAAAGCATTCTCATCAAACTAAACAAACAACTCAGATGTCAAATAAAGTCTACCAAAGCTAAATATGAGGTAAATCTGGCATCCCAGGCCAAGGGCAACCATACAACATTAATTTAGTTATGTCTGCAACCCTAAAGGCAATACACAATTGTGTGCAGAGGTCAGTGCTAATGAAGCCACCCATACTAAGGTAGACGATGTAACAAACCTACTGGCAGAAAAATGCAGCTCTAACTTTACTCCTGTCTCCCCTTAGCCTCCCTTCAGGAAATACCATCAGATATAACACCCCAGCTATCACCAGGGAACAGGTTCTCAATGCTCTCTAAGGCCAATAACATTGCATCAATGGGCTCCAAAAATATCACAGGCTACCTTTTAGACAGTATGAAACACATCATATCATACTCTCTGGATCACTGTTTAACTGTAGACTCTAAAGAGACTTCACATCTCATGAATAGAAAACAGGAGTTGACATCCTTCTGCACAAAGGTAGGCCATCTACAGACCCCAGAAATAACAGAACCATAAGTCTCACTAGTCTCATATGCAACGCCATGGCAAGACTTATCATGTTAAAAATCAATAATAACATAGGAAACCACTAGACACGAACCAAACCCATTTTTTTGGTTAATGGCTTGTCATGCCTAATCAACCTGGTGGACCTCTTTGAGAAGGTCACCATAGGTTCATAGGTTTGTACTAGGCTAACTGCCCTTGTGGGCCATTCTAAGCCTAGCCAATTACCCCATGTGAGAATCAAACCCTTCACTTTGTGTCTGCAAGGTAAACAACTTAACCCTTATGCCAACCTCTCACCCAAATCAATGGCTTTACACTGCCAAACTTGACCTGACCAAGACATTTGGCACAATACCCCACTATGGCATTTTTGACAAACTCTGGAAGTAATTTATAAACCCTTATGTCTCCCATTGAATAGCCAGGTGTCTTACAGACTGGACCCAGGAAGTTAGAATTGGGGAGAAGTCATAGAATCCCCCACCAATGCTAATGTTCTCCAAGAAGGGCTGACACAGACAAATAACTGGTATCAGAGCCATGGACTAAAACGAAATGTCAAGAAATGCATAATAGTATCCTTGGGGAAGATGTCCGTCCTTGTAACTATCATATTGACAACACACCAGTAAGAGTTGACCCAGTAGTCAGGGACTTGGGAACACACACACATAGTCAGTAATCTAGCCTTTGACCTCATGTGTCTACAATAATGAGGAAATCTTTCTTATAAACAAAGGTATGGCATTAAGGCCCATGGAGGTAATTGTTCCACTGTATTTGGCACTCATCAGACCTATCATTGAGTACAATCCCCCTTTGGTATGTCCCTAACCAGGCACATCCAATAATTGGAATGCCCACAGAGGTTCCACACTAAAAGAACACAGGGTGTAAATAAAATGTAGACTGTCTCAAAGTCCTATCCCTGTATTCTGGTACCTATCCACTGATGGAGGCTTATCTATGCTTCGCATGCAAGGCATCCTTGAAGCCAGTCTCATAGACCTCTTAAACAACACCAGAATTACCCATTCTAAAGACTTAAACCTTGCCCGTGATATAAATAGGGCCTGCTGGAGAGACAGGTAGGTATCCCAGAGGCTACCAGTTCTCTGGAACAAGCACCCCATACATGTGAAGCAGAGTTCCTCCCTAGACCAATTCAAGTGTAACTTGGACATCTGGATGGGAAACCGGAAATTCACCCCTGGTTTGGCACATATGTCTCCTGCATACACTATGAAGGGTAGCAAAACGTGTTAGATTTCAGATGGATGGATATGCTTAAAAAGGCCTCAATGGTTGTCAGCTTAATACATACCTGTGGACCTCTGTATCTATGAGGTTAAATTGCAATATTACAGATAGTGTCTGTCATATTCTTTGGCAAGTCTATACATTTCACTTCAGGTCTCATACACCCATAGACAGATGTGACTGGTAAATCTAATTATTTGTATTTCTAATCAATTTGTTTCCTTCCACTTGTTTCACACTTTTACTCTGAGATCATTCTGCCCTGTACAGTTATAGTGACACAGGTATACCATGAACTATTCTCCCCTGATATTGATACAAAAAGCTGTATTACTAGAATTGTTTGTTCTGTTAAAAAACTGGTTTCTTCTTCTTCGATCTCATCTTTGCTCTTAGCATCCTTGCTGATTATTCTGACACTTGCTGCAAATTGATCAAATTATCCCAGTTAGCTCTTTATCCTCATAATGCTCAGCTAATTATTGTGGGATTCTTTTTTGTGTTTTGTACTACTGTAATGTTAATTGAAACACACAATCATAGCAGAATTTTTGCACGCTGTTTTCTTAATTGCATAAATCATAGAATTAGAATTATATTTTGCCTTCTGCAGGATCAAGACCTGCTTGTTAATCTACCTTCCCTCTATTTTGTTTTTTTATATGTAGATTTGTAGCAAACAAACATGCTATCTATAGCCATCAGAGTGGCTTAATTTCTGTAATAGTAATAATAATACTAATAATTATAACAGCAACAACAACAATATGGGTTATTTATTAATTTTTAAGTTTATTTACTTAAAGATGCAGCAATTTTGTTAAGCTATCATCTTGTCTTCCTATATTCCTTATTCCATAACATCTTTTTGGTCACTGTCTCTCAAAAAGAAAAACACAGTGAAGGCATTATAACCCTTTATAATGTTCTTGCATTCCTTCTTAAGGGTATATATAGCAAAAGCTTTACATAGGAATGAGACAGGAAATCCACATAACTTCAATTTAGTGTGTGTATGTGTGTGTGTGTGTGTGTGTGTGTGTGTGTGTGTGTGTGTGTGTGTGTGTGTGTGTGTGTGTGTGTGTGTATGTGTGTGTGTGTGTGTAATACCATACAAAGCTTACCTCAAGCTAAGGCATTTGAAACTGTACTCCACTCTGGCATTATCAACATACTGAAACCACAAAAAGGATGGTGCTGATAAAAATGAATAAACCAAAAAACAAATCACCC